>NW_027466067.1:7190000-7430000 GCF_046127955.1 Nelusetta ayraudi | reverse complement strand
CTCTCTCTCCCTCTCTCTCTCTGTGCTGATTCTGCAACGAGCTGGTGACTGGTGTCAACAGTGTGCTGTTTTTATCAGTCCCGTAACAACCTGGCTGACGTGCACTAAATGCAACATGGAGCTGAGGCTGGCAGGAATGTCATTTTACAGGTTTGCACCCACTGGTGTTTACCGATGAAGCAAAGGCAACTTTGGGCAATGACGAGAAGCTTGGATCAAAACAAGCTGATAATGGCCGTCAGAGGAATTTATCTGGGGATTTTATGAATGCATGACCAAGTTATTTTTTCTCCCTCCATTTCAGTGACCTGAAAATCAAGTCACGTTTTGTTGTGCTTAGTGGAGCCAGAAGCGGGTCGGCCAAATGTGGAGCAGATAAAAAAAAGTGCAGCAGGTGAATGACTGGCGGCAGACTGAGCGTGGATTAAGGTCAAAGATCATCTGCACCTGCGGGTGAACCGTCTGTCTGTCTGAGGTCACAGGCAAGGCTGTGATTGGCTCCCTGCTGTCGGGGAGGAAAAACAACTACTCAGCTGGAAAGTCATAATGACCCTGAGGTTTTCTTCTCTTTTTTTTGATTTGCCGGCGGTTGGTTGCTATGACTAAGACAATAAAATGCTTTTTCAACGGAGATGTTTGCCTTGAACAAGGCCCTGTTTCAATTTGTTTGTCTTTTTAATAATAAGGGTGGAAGGGCAGCTCACCATAAATACTTTGACTGCACCAACTCTGCCCCCGAGCAGCTGTATTGCCAATGAATCACATGTACACTTGACTTTGGTGTGTGTTATACAGTGACTCAATAGATTTACTGAACGTTGCCTAACCAATGGCCTTTCCTATTAATTGTTTGCAATGGGTGATTCAAAATAAGAGGGTTGTTTGACTATATTTGCCATATTGCGCAACCACATATCTGCAACAGCCCAGAAGACGGATCTACTGTGGGATTTCTGATAAAATGCATTATTGATATCTAGAATTAATTAGCTAGCGTGGCCATAAGTAAGTGTCTATGAAAGAAAATATAATAAATATGCTCACATGTATTTTCAGCGGGTTTTACTGCAGTTAGGTAAGTGTACATCTTGTGCAGTAGACCTTTAGGTCCCTGATGCAGGTTGATGAGATATACAGGGTGTCCAAAAACATTTTGCAGGCCAATAATTTTGCCAATTCCTGTTGAAATGATAGAACAAAATGTATAGAAACGGATCAAGATTTTGTATTTAATAGATTTAATAGACATTTATTATTTAACAGAGTCAAGGTCCAGATCAAAAGATTAAAAAGCAGACATGCAGATAAACAAGCAACCAAAAAAAAAACAAAAAAAACAACCAAACAAAAAAAGCTACAGCACGACCCCCATTTAAAAGGCACTTCCACCAGTGCTTCCAGAACTGTGACGTGCAGCGTGTGGCATTGTATCCAATGTTTGTCAGGCCCGGGACCACCTGATTCTCAGAAACATTCGACTGATGAACTGAAACATTATAATCCTTAAAACAGATTGGAGAGTGTTCACTCAAGCAGTTACAAACATTTATGTGGCGCTGGTCCATCTGGGCCTTCTTAACAGTATTCTCAACTGCCACTTGCAGTAATGTTTTATTTTTTTGTTCTGTTTTCAGGTTGACTCCCAAAGAGGAGTCATTTTCAATGTGCCTTTAATGCAAAATTTTTGAAAACCTTCACCAACTGCCAAACAATTTTGGACTTGGTAGTCCCATAATAAACTTTGGATGTTCAACACCTAAAGAGTTCAACTTCACTGAGCTAGACTTCGTAGTTTTCAAGATAATTGCTTTTAAAATAATAACACATTACACACAGCCTGTATATCATATCTATATATAGAAAAGCCGTCATATCACTGAAATATAAACCTTACCCGGCAGCTATTCACCATGTACATGATTGCGAAATTGTTAATTATGCAGTCGCGGTCAGGCAGTTAACCTTAAAAGCGACGCTGAGTCTCGTTGTTTTGATCGCTTTATCAAACTATTCGAGATTGTAAACGCAAGGAATGTGACCCTGGCGGTGACATCTTTGACTCCGCCTGTCCCCCGCCAGTCATATCGAAACCGTGTGTATTCTGACGAACTATCGGCTCCGGATTGCAACATCGTAGCTCCGCCCCCTTCACAGGGTGACGACACGCCGGAGGAAACAACACAGAGCCGGAGTGAGTCCGACCGAGCGCTCAGTCCGCCCGGCGCAAAGTTCTGACGAGGAGCGAGGACCCGGACAGAGACCTGTTCCACACTACCGACCGGAACCAACAGCAAGTCCACTCACCAGGGAACCCAGCGCAGGCGCTTAAAAGTCGGGCAGGAAGGCAGCCGGCGGCTCGGTGCGACTCGGCTTTGTTCGCCTCGACTCCGGATGTATTAGAACGGCGTTTTTTCTTTTCTTTTCAGCGGTTTCTCCAAATGGAAAGAGTAAAGGAACTTTGGACACAGTTTATCTTCATTTTCAAGAATCACCCGGTGCGTTTCTGTTTAATTCTACTCAAAGAAAGCCACTAACAGCTGACTGACGACAGGTTGCGCAACCCGCACGCAGCACGGGAAAAGACAAAGACGTCACTCGGCTCCAGTGTTCCCAGTATCAGTCCCAGTAGCTGCTCCCGGTCAAACTTCAGGAGGAAACTCACACAGCAACTACTGGAGGGTTCTTCTGCACGGACGAGAGGCCGACAGCAGCACTTCCACAGCCCGGACTTCCATCGATTCTGCCCGGATCTACCACTTTTCCCTGACCATTCAAAACACCTCCAAGCACGCACGGTAGGGAAAATGACCGGTGCGGCCAAACTTTATACCAGATACGTTGAGGTCGATTTCTTCACAACAGATGTGCTTTAAACTGAATGTAGGCTACCGAAAACATGCAAGACGCGCGCAGACATCCTCCGCCGACCTTGGTTTTGAGCCTTTGCTTTGCAGCGGACCAGAGTAAATAGTGAGGGGGGGAAAGATATACATTTTTTTTTTTAATTATTTAAAAAATTATAGAGGTATGGGATCATTAAGGTAGTCATATTGTGTTTGTTGCGTGTGCGCAAGCACTTCGAACTACGCGTTCTCCTGGAAAGCGCTGTTCAAAAACAAACGGCACGCATCCGCTGACCTGCACTGTGGGGTTTTGCAGCTGGGTAATGACTCCTAATATGGCCACGCAGGAAGCGCTTTGTTTGGCGGCGTTTGCGTTATTGACAGGCGAGACGTAAAAGCAGCGAAGACTTTCAACTACTGAAAATGAGTCATGAAATGTGTTGTGTTGCATGCAAGTTACATGGATTTTTTTTTAATGGAGGCTTTTCCTGTTTGTGAATATGTTTAATCCTTAAGTGGGTTAATAAATATAAAAAGAAAAAGGCAAAATAAAACTTTCATGGCTGACTTGCAATATGGATATAGCAACGTGTGCGATCCCTCGAGTTGAGTGAGAATAATTAACAGTGAGGAAACCTGTTGGAAAACTTTTAAATACACACGATGCACCGAGTGACTCCTTGCCCGAAGTAGCTGAACACAAAAGTAAAACATCCATGAAAACAATTAGTTAGATTATAATTATTATGTTTTATTTTGAAAGTGTTTTTGGGTTAAAACGTTGTCACATCAGAGCATCAGTCCAAAGCCAAAAACGTCAGAAGTCTTTGTTCAGCCATTCGAAGTTTGAAAGTATGAAATCATTTCATTAGTATTTGTTGCAACTTGTGTGTGTGTGTGTGTGTGTCAGGACAACTGTACAAAAACACATCAAAGTTGATGAGCATCACAGAAAGTTTTCAATAGGATTTCAACAGAGGATGAAAAACAGTTAATCTGTTTTTTTAAGTTATTTTCTTAAACTGTGAAATCACAGCTAAAGATAGAAGATGTAGAAATCCTTCACAGATCGCAATGACACATCAACCAGCACATATCCTCTGTGTGTGTGTGTGTGTGTGTGTGTGTGTGTGTGTGTGTGTGTGTGTGTGTGTGTGTGTGTGTGTGTGTGTGTGTGTGTGTGTGTGTGTGTCAGGGGATGACAGTACTGTTGTGTTGATGCTGTGACTCAGGGTGTTTCACCAGAGTGAAAGCAGCGTTGGCCAACCACAGGTTTCCAACAGTGTCGCCACAGAGACCGTGGGCACTCCAAAAAAAAAAAAAAAAAACAACCCACACAAACACACTCATTATCTGTGCGTGTGCGCGTGTGTGTGTGCTTGTGTGGTAGGTGTTGATTATAT
This sequence comes from Nelusetta ayraudi, assembly GCF_046127955.1. Lineage (NCBI taxonomy): Eukaryota > Metazoa > Chordata > Actinopteri > Tetraodontiformes > Monacanthidae > Nelusetta > Nelusetta ayraudi. The sequence continues at coordinate 7,425,754 of NW_027466067.1, read as the reverse complement.
TTAAAGCCTGTTTAAACTATAAACTGTTGTGCTCTGATGCAACAATTTGAAAGCTGCCAGCGTCCCGGCTTACAGGAAGTTGCATCATGAAGCCTATAGACGTTAACGGTGTAACATGCGAGTGTCGGAGACGCAGAACACAGCGAGAGGGAGACACTAATATTACTTTTCTCAAAATATCCCCTCAGAGCCGGTGGGTCACCCAGCAGGGGGCGCGACTGGAATAGATTTTTATGTTCAACTGTTGTTTAAAAATAAAAATAAATCTAAAGCGAGTCAAAATGAAACCTAAGTGATGATAAATGAACAACCTTTTTATTGTGGATGCACTAAAAATGCACCTCGCTGGTTAACTGAAAGAACAGCACGGAATGAATCGATGGTGTGATAAACCCTCTGACTGTTTAGTCACAGGAAGCCCACCTCCGCGAGTGCTGATAGGAAATAGACAGACGGATGAATCAGTGCACGCCTGATTTCACTTTTACTTTTAGGCGTGCAGCTAAACAGCCTCCGCTTCTCACGTGGTGGAAGACAAAGAACGGCCCCATACTTTGAACCAATGGGAGACAAACGAACGGCTGACGAGGAGAGGCCGAAGTTGAGGCCGAGGACAGTTTGTCATGGACTTTAGTTCTGCCAACTGTTGACCATGTAATCTGTAATGAGTCATGAAGCCAGTAGAGCTGCTAGAGTGGGCAGTATTTACTGGAAAAAGGACTGAATACAGGTATATTTGTTTTAGTTATTTCACTATGTGCACAAACAAAGGATCCAATCAGGACCAATTTGGAATGAGCTTGCACTGAGCAGAATGACTTCTGATGAGTTGTGCAAGTTAACGTGTGGAAAAGTAAGGAGGCTCACCCTCTACAGCAGCAGCAGTGACTCAGTCTGACACGCTTTAATATCCTGTTGCACCGACTCGCTGCAACCACGCCACAAGACCGGCCTTGTCGAGTCAAACCCCCGTGACGTCAGTTTGTCTCCTTCTGATGAACAGATGAACCCCGCGGCCGTGTCCACAGCCAAGTCCCAGGTGTGCCTGAAGAGGCTGCTGGATGAGCCCAGCGAGGGACTGCCCAAGTTTAAGCAGGCGCGCCTGGCCACGCAGCCCCCGGCCATCGGCATCCCGCCCTGCCTGCGGCCCAGCGGCCCCGCCGCTCCCAAGTCCAGCCTGGGCCAGCTCCCCTCCAGAGTGGGCCGCTACCTGCTGCTGGAGCGCTGCGAGGGCGAGGAGACCTACAAGGCTGAGCACGTGCACACAAAGCAGCAGTACACCTGCCAGGTAGCGCTTCCACAAATTACTCCTCTATATGTATGCATGTATGTATTGTATTATTTATATGTATGTGTAACGTATATGTATATGTATGTGTAATGTATATGATTATATACATGTGTGTATATATATATATATATATATGTGTGTATATATATATATATTTATGTATATATGTGTGTGTATATATGTGTGTGTATATATATGTGTATATATATATGTGTATATATATATATGTGTATATATATATATGTGTATATATATATGTGTATATGTATATATATATATATGATATATTTACATATATATATATATGTGTGTGTGTGTGTGTGTGTGTGTGTGTGTAAATATACATATATATTTACACATATACACAAACTACCACAGACTCTGCTGGAACTACTGCAGTTACCTTGCTTAACTCCACCTTCTTGGCCTCACAGGTGGTTCCACTGCGCGGTTACCAGGAGAGGTTGGCCGCCTACGCCCGCGTCGGCCAGCACGCCAACGTCTGCGGCCTGCAGGACGTGGTGGTCGGCCCGGACGGCGTGTACGTCTTCCTGCAGGGCCACCACGGCAACATGCACGCGTACCTGCGCAGCAGGAAGCGGCTGGGCGAGGAGGAGGCGGGTCGTCTGTTCGCCCAGGTGCTCGCCGCCGTGGCGCACTGCCACGAGCACGGGGTCGTCCTGCGAGACCTCAAGCTGCGCAGGTTCGTCTTCACCGACGAGCACAGGTGAGATGCCGCAGCGCCACATCCACATGCGTGGGTTTGAATTAAAAGCACATCAATTTCGATGTATCCAGAAAATAGAAAATGTTTTTTTCGGGGTGGCCACGGGGTGAGATCTTTACTCACGTGGGAGTGGCAATACGTAGATACCTGAAATGTCTACATGGCATGGTCATGGAAAAGTCTGGGAATTTGCAATTGCCATATTGCAGTCACGAACTTTGACCTCGCCTCAGTCGAATTAGCAGAATTTGTTTGTTTCATTTCATGTCTCCAACAATGCAATGACTCCACGAACATGTTATGTAGTTTAGTGTGATCGATTACCTACTGACTACTCACTATTGATTTTGACGTTTAAACCTATAGCAGCCTGTTCTTACTGTCCTAGGGTCAGGGTTACATTAAAGTTCTTCCTTGAGTGTCTCGTTTCCGCCAAGAACAAAGTCCAGGCCAATCAAGTCAGAAGAAATGTCAATGTTAAAAAAAAAAAAAGACTTGCGATGCTGTAGTGGTGGAATTGTCAATGTACCGCCCCTGCCTCCCAGCCAGTGCTTTAACAGTGTGTGTGTGTGTGTGTGTGTGATTCCCGCAGGACGCACCTGGCTCTGCTGGGACTCAACGACTGCGTCGTGCTGAACGACCGCGAGGACGACTCGCTGACGGACCGACACGGCTGCCCCGCCTACGTCAGCCCCGAGCTGCTGACCAACGGCAAGGGCTCGTACGCGGGCCGCGCCGCCGACGTGTGGAGCCTGGGCGTCTCCCTGTACACCATGCTGGTGGGCCGCTACCCCTTCCAGGACACGCAGCCCGCCGTGCTGTTCGCCAAGATCCGCCGCGGCGCCTACAGCCTGCCGGACTGGCTGTCGCCGCGGGCCAGGTGCCTGGTGGGCTGCATGCTGAGGAAGTCGCCCTGCGAGCGGCTGCGGGCGTCGGAACTGCTGATGCACCCGTGGCTGAGCAACACGCGCGCGCCCCACCGCAGCGCGCACAAGGCCGCCCACCACGCGCACAGCCCCTCGCTGAGGCCGGCGCAGGGCGGAGCCGAGGACGACGACAACCAGGTGGTGCCCACCTGGACGGAAAAGACGCACTGAACCGACAGGGACTCGCCGAGACAAGCTACGCTAAGCTAAGCTAAGCTACGCTAACATTCCCCACCTCCTCTCGCAGCAGACGACTTCGCAGTGTTTAAACTCGCACCCCCCACCCGTAAACCAAAGTGTGGATCCTCACAGCAGCTGCCCTCAATCCTGGTTGTGTAAACGAATCCCAGTAACTATGTTGACACCAGTGCACTCACTCACTCACTCTCACACAAACACACACACTACACGACAGAGAGAGTCTGATCCTGGAATACTTGACCATGTGTGCCTTCCACTGGCTGTCGCTTGGACCTCTGTGACATTTCCACCACCTGCTTCTCGTCTTTGACTGATCCAGACCCATTCACCTGCTTCGTCCTCCTTCCCATCAGACTACAGTGAAGCCAAAGCATCCTGGAGACAGTTATTACCCACATGTAACCGAGGCTCCGCTTTCAATATTCTGCCTAAACTCCCCCCCCCCGTCCCCCACCTTTTTTTTTTTTTTTTTTTAATAGCATTAACAAACTTATTATTAAAGCCAGGCTGGAAACTTTAATTGCTTTGAGAGAGATTTATTAAAGCTACTTGACGTTTTTAATTTGACCCCCATGTGGAATCATTAAGTGGCTTCATCTTTATAGGCCTCACAAACCAAACATTTTTTTATTTATTTTTTTTTAAAAATATGTTTGATATCAACAGTTCCTACTGTGGAGCAAAGCAATGTGTTTGTGAGTTTTGCAACAACTGGTTGACAGAGGAATCATTTCATTTTAAACCCAGAGTCCCACCGCAAACTCAATTGACACCCTGCAGTTCCATTTAACTGATTCTGCTCTCTCAGCGAAGCGGCGTGACGACTGAACTCGTGACAACTGTTTTTGACGCAAATCCCCTGAGCGCAGCACGTGATTTAAACCAGATAACGGAGAGAAGAAAAACGTTGGACCTGGGAGGCTAAACTGGGTTGTAGCCGTTCACCCAGCAGGCGTGGTTACACTGGTCGGGTTAAGTGCCGACCTGATTAAAATGGTGTCATGTAAACACTCCTTTCCGATTCTATTGGCTCGGTCGGAGGAAGTGGCGCAACTGTTTTTATCCGATTGGAGTCCATGGACACAGCACACGGGATTGCTTCCCTCTGTCTGAGCTTTGTGCCACATCCTGGATACACAATGATCGCTCCTGCTCGTCTCTTCCTGCTCATATTTTAATGTTTCTTTTGGTATAAAATGCAGACATGGCTGGGATTGGGCTCATGCGATCAGGTCAGTGCACGGCGTCGACTCGATCGCTTCATGCAGTGTTGTTAACGCAGGTTAGACGCCGAGTTTGATTTGAGTGACGGGAAAGTGACCATGTAAACCCCCCAAAGTGATTCCAGTTAATTCCTTGTGAACATTGTGATTGAAGGATCAGTTGACAAAGCCAGTGTTAAATCTCATCAGCAGCGACAGACATTTTGCCATTCACAATCCCAAAAATGACGCGAGAAACGTTTTGAATCCCACTTCATTGTTTTTATTCAACATGTATTTTTGCCTGTAGTGTTTTACAGGCCCGTTACCTCAGGGTCAAACTTGCTGTTTTTGGTTTGTTTTAGTTCATAATGATAAAAAAAAAAAAAAGTCATCTGAAAATATTTTTCTTCCCCTACTGTGTCCACGCGAATGCAGTATTTACAACAACTGGATTAGCCAGCAGCAGAACAGTTTGTGAGCACAGGATTTTCTTTATTATTTTTTATTTGATGGGTTAGGGAAGTGGAGGGTAAGGGGGGGCGGGGGGGGGTGTCTTCATTCAAGCCCTTTGTTCCGTTTGTCAAACCCTGCTGTCACGCAGCCAACCAACAGGATGCCTTCTTCTCGAGTATGTCATTTATACCTCAGTGAAAGTTGGAGAGTGAATAAAGATACTTCATCAACTGCTCTGCTTCGTCTTTTGGTCTTTATCGAGAGTGAGTGTGGACGTGCTGAAGACGGCTGAGGGGCTGAGAGTTCCTCTGCGGTGGGGTTGACGGCAGAGAAGTAACATGACGGAGAACGTCAGCAGGGCGGGGACAGAAATGTGATGTGTCAGTGTGGAACATTAGGGAGGAGGAGGAGGTGGGCAGGGGGGGGGCTTGCAGGAGGAAACGGTGCAGCGAGGAAAATGATCAGTTCATTTTTCCTTTGCACGCAAAAAGCCCCAAACGGCTCGGACCTGAGGCTTCGTCAGATCTCCTCGTGTCAATGCGTTCCCGTCACAGCAGCCGCACCCTCATCCTTCTCTGGGGCGCGTTCGTCCTCTGCCTCACCTCGGTTTTCAAACTGCGACCCGACGCGCTGGCGGGTGAATGGCGGTTTAGGAAAGGCTGTCGGCGGCCGCGTCGTCCGTGTCGTCGCTCTCGGAGCGGCAGATTTCCTCCAGCGCCAGCTCTGCCGAGAGGAAACAGGAAATTGATTTTTCTGATACCGCAGAGGCCTGCGCGGCATTGGCGGGCCAAAACAAACAGAGACGCAAACCTTTGAGGCAACGAGCGCGCGTGTGAGAATAAACTGGTGAGCTGTGTTTACTCTGGTTTTCCACTTTCCACCGAGGTTGTGGATTGAACTGCGGCAATACACGTTGAGAAATGAGGAAGGGAAAAAAATACAATGAATAACTGGGGTTTGAGAATTGAAGTTTGAATGCGTTTTAATCAGAGTGGTTGATCCCGAGGGGAAATTGCTTGTGTTGCCGCAAGAAGGAAACTAAAACAAAGACTGAAGTCGGTCAAAGAAGAACCGAAGACATCAACAGCATTTGCTAACAAACAACATTGACATAAACAAGCCTGTCACACAGAATGTCAACATAAAACTAAGGTCATTAAATGTCTTTAGATAGAAATCAACCAGGTCGGATGAAAAAGTCTGTATAAATATAAAAGTGCAAAGGTGGTGTCTTCACGTAGATCAGTATCATTAATAATAATAATAATAATATATATTAGTAATATAGTTAGGAATATATTGCTAACTAAAGGCGAACTGAGACAATGAGTTATTTCAGGAGCGTGGAGCAAACTGGTTGCCCTTCATATGACTCAGTTCCAATGAAGCAGCTCTCAGGTTCAAAACGGTTGGTGACTCCTGACTCCATTTCCAAATACCACAAACGAGGCACGACGTGGACGTAGTCTGAACAAATATAAATATTTACAGCTATAAACAGCTTCAACAAAATGTTCTAACTTCCAGCAATTGGAAAATAGGTCAAAACTGAGTTTGATGTCTTAGGCGGCTCAAGTGCTGGTGGGTGTAAACTTTTCTTTGAAAACTTCCTGGACGGCACTTCAGCTCTTCCAGGAAGAATCGAGATGCCTGTGGTGTGTGTGTGTGTGTGTGTGTGTGTGTGTGTGTGTGTGTGTGTGTGTGTGTGTGTGTGTGTGTGTGCGCGCACCTTCGCTCTCGCTCAGCTCAGGGATCTTCCTCAGCGTGTCTCGCACGGCGGGGACCACCTGCTCGTACATGTGCAGCGGCGGCCTGGAGCCCTCCGGCAGGCTGCCGTGATGCAGCTGCAGCCAGTGCAGCAGCAGCAGAGACTCCCTCAGCAGGGATGCGGCGGGCGGCGAGGGGGCGGAGTCTAGGGAGGAAAACTCTGCTGTGAGGCGGATGACGACATGAGACGTGTGTAAAAAAAAAAGAAAAAAAAAAAATCAAAATCAAAGATGCTGCTGACCTGCGGACTTGGCGAGCAGCGGAGCGCCGCGCAGCTCCAGCCACTGGCGGTGGAAGACGATGACCAACATCTGCACCAGCTGTGGTCCAACAAACAAGATTGGTAAAGGGTTAATATACTGCCCATAAATACATGAATAAAAGTGTATACTCGCAGTGCAATACAAGTCATTTGGTTTTCCTACCCTCCGAGCGGTTCTCACGCACACGACACACCTTCTACTGCAATGTTTTTTTTCTTTATCTTTAGTACTTTGTACATTGCAGGTAGATACGGAAGACATCAAAAATATGAGCAAGAGATATATAATTCACTCAACAAAGAAAAAAACAGGTTAAATAACTTTAAACATGCTTTCTAGGAAAGGTGGCTAATTTAAATATCAAACGTTTTGGAGTTATTTTGCACTTTTATCATTTCCTACATAATTCCATGTGTGTTCGTCATACGTAGTTTTGATGCGTTCAGTGAGAAACTGCAATGTCAATAGTCACGAGAATGAAAGAAAAGACATTCAATCCACAGGGTGTGTCCAAACTTGTGAAGAACACAGCGAGAGAGGTGGATTTTTTATTTATTTTTTTTACCTCGGTGTAACACTGGCAGGTGCTGAGCTGGTCGCTGCTGCTGCTGCTGCTCCAACAGCCGACTCCCTGAGACATCAGGCGGTTCAGCAGACGGATCACCTGACACGCAGAAACCGCAAGAGTCAACCGGTGTCACGGGTGGTTTTTCACCAGCACGGAAAAAAACCCAGCAGCATTTGATGTCGTGAAAAAAAAAAAAAACTGCCCTTAAAGCGTATAAAAGATTAATAATTAAAGAATGCTGCTTCCTCATTCCGTTTACATGAAACCAGGTTAATCATCTATCATCGTCACCTGCAGGTCCAGCTGGATCCAGTCTCTGTGCGTCGACTGGCTGTCGGTTCTGGTTCTGCTGAAGCTGAACAGCTTGAGGAAAACACAGGGGTCTGCGGGAGAAACCACAGCGGTGGCCGTTAGGCTTAAAAAAAAACAAACCCAAAAACCTGCTGGTTGAGTGCTGTTGAAGCGACCCGAGTGTGTTGAGTCACGGTGTCAAGTGGGCCTCCGGTGGGCGGGTGACACGGCTGTGACGTCAGCCGCTGGTGTGAGGGCAGGCGCGGCGTCTTACCGTGCTGAGAGCACAGCTGGCGAGCCAGGGAGCGGTGGCCGCACGCCGACGTGAGGACCGACACGCAGTGCGATGCCGCGGGCAGCCCGCCGTCTGCCGACAGGCAGGCGCACAGCGGCTGCAGGACGCACTGCAACCTGACACACACACACACACACACACACACACACACACACACACACACACACACACACACACACACACACACACACACACACACACACACACACACACACACACAGATCAGTATTCATTGTACGTTCATTGCATGTTCATATGTAACGATGAGCCGCTGGGAAAACGTCCCGTGACGTGGCTCAGAATGCTCTGAAGTCCGATAAAGTGGCGTTTGTGTTTATTTGATGAGCCGTTTGCCGAGGCGACAGGAACGCAGTGGCCGCTGTGGGCTTTCAGAGCGCCGAGGGCAGACAGCGGAAAGATCCCCTCTGTTTGTCGTGTGTCTGCTGACTCGGTGGGTTACTGGGACAATGATGTAATCGCTCGGTGAGAGAGACTCCCTGTCAATCCGGATCCGCAGCGCCGCCGCCGCCGCCGCCGAGCAGGCCGTCATTTACAGGGGCGTGGAGCGGCGGTTTGGCTGTTACGCAACGACTGCCAGTCAGTGTGACGATAGTCCCAGACACACTCAATTCCAGGTGAGCGTTACATCATGTGCTCATTGATGCAATAGAAAGAAAAACCTAAGAAAAACTTTAACTTTCCTATCATGATCTTTCATTTAAATGTGTAACTTTCACATCCATACTTCAGGGGTAAAGTCAGTAAAGTGAACTTGAACATGAGCCGTTAACCAGGGGAGGAAATGCACATTGTCAGTCGTGGTTTTAAATAAAGCTTTTCATGTTAAGAAGAATTCACCTAAATAAAAAACAAAAGAACTTCCCTGTTGTAAAATTGATTGTATCTTCTGTTTTAGAATAACAGAGCAGATTAGATAGAGCGACTCTGATACAATGAGTGCAGTGAGAAGCAGCGAGACGACAGCGGCCTCCGCTGATAAAGCTGCCGGCTGAGATAAACGAGCACGACGCGCGCTCACCTCGAACTGTGCACGTGCGGCGTCCTCTCAATCAGAACGCACAAAGTCTTCATGGCGCCGAGCACCAGCTTCTCCCTCTGCGGGCCACCGCCTTCGCGCAGACCCTGCAGCATCGACTGGAGCAAGGCATTCTGGGAGCGCAGACCCGGGCCTGCGGCGGAGCACTTCAGGCAGACAGCCAGACAAAAGGAATGAAAATAGATTGTTTTTAGTTTTTAATAGATTTCAAAGCAGAATTCGATGCCAGGCCCTCTCGGTTTTTAGTGTCCCTCGCCCACCAGGGGGCGCATCAGCTGGCAGAGACCATCATAAGCTGCGTTTCCATTAGGCTAATGGAAATGCAGCTATAGTAACTTGCAGTATGTGGAACTTGACCTGGTAAAAGGTTACACTTACTGACTGATGTCCACTGTTGATCTGATTCTCCTTTGACAACACAGACTCGACCACCTGAGAGCATCACAAAGGGCAGCAGTCACAAAACACTCAAGACAGTTCAGACCATTCAGAGCTCACTTTAGAAACCTCCACTGCCAAATAGCCATGAACAAGAACAGTTCTAAACTATACGAGATATTTTAGCATCATTGTAGCAGAGAAGAGATTTCACATTCACCTGCTATTCTGTGTTTATTCTAAATCTTTAAAGACTTAGGAGAGTTTAAACAGTGTCAGATACAATTTTAGGTTCAACTGAACGAGGACCAACTTTCCCAGTCTCCAACCTACACGACCACTTGCAGAATACTGGCATCTGCGCTGAAGCTTCGTTCTCACCTCATCACTGTGGACCACCAGCAGGTAGAGGAGCCTCAGGGAAGCCAAGCCGATGTCCTCCACACTGAAACCGGCCGAACCGATAAATTCTTGCCTCCCGGGTCGTTTGGTTGGAACAGAGGGACGCGTCGCCGCAGCGTGCGAGCCGGAACGGACCGAGTCCACAGTCTGAAAGAGCTGAGACAGATGAACGTCCAGCAGAGGGAGGAGGAGGACAGCTCCAGGACACGACCTGGAGATCAACATTATAGAGAAAGAAATGAATAAATAAATAATTGTTACTAATGTGCCAACTTAAAATGCTTAGAACATTTGGGATCATACATGGAACACGGAACACAAGGCTACAGAACAAATAACTCACTGTAGGTGACAGTGAAGAGGTGAATGTGTTCTGCGTTTGACTTGTAGATGCACAGTTCTGCTGATGCACAATTCAACCACAAGATGGTGCTCTTGCTCCATTAATGGATGCACTCCCAAGCCTTTTCTATTGTTTTGCCATTTTGGATCCAGCTGCCAAAGGTTTCACTCTACCTCTTGTTGCCAGTGCTGGCTGCAGCATCTGGTCGGCTCAGGCTCATCATGTTCAGTCCAGTGACAGCCAGACTCTGGAGAGGACTCAGAGCGGATCCACCTTCACCACCACCGACTTTAGCATCTGTGTGGAGCCGAAAACTTGCTGGTATCCCACTGGGGGGGAAGAAAAGAGCAACATAAAGCAGCAGGTACAAAAAAAAACAAAAACGCCATCCCGCTGCACCTAGTGCGCAGTTGCTGTTACATTTCCTCAAATATCCTCAATGAGGCATATTATATGGCCACGATATGCCTAGAACAAGTTACTTGTTACAATGTGACCTATTAGAAGTCAACTTAAAGTCAGAGGATAAATGTTTAGGGTGTTTTTACTGTTCTCTATTGTCGAAATGGGTCACATTGGACCCTCTAACATTATTTGAGGGTTAAATGATGTGTTACTTGCACATTTTTCATTGTGAAATTTAGATCCTCAAGAAAAATTGCTTCTTATCAGTTAATCATCAATCAAACAATGATTAATTAATGAATTGATAATTTGCATGCCTATCCTCAACTCTTGCTACTTGTGTCTTTTACAACAGGCGAACAGGCAAATCTGTTCCATTTGGCGCCATCTGGTGGTGAAGAAAGTGAAGTGGCTGGACTGAGTGACTTGCAAGACCGAGCTCCAAAGATGTGACAAAGGACACATGCGTACTAAGGGTGTTTATTTTTCTGATCAATATTGTTAAATGACAGAATTTGCATCTGAATATTTACAAAACAGGACAAACCAATCAGGTGACAGCGACCTTTGGGCTTCTGAATGAATCCTCAAAAACTTGATTGTGGGCAAGTTCAAAAAGAAAACAACATGGTTGGATGTGGCAGAGCTCTTTTCTTGCAGGCTATTTCCCCCACACACAAAGTGGGAACCTGTTCATGTTACAGTAGGTATTGTTTAACTGTCTGGCTTTCTTTAGCTTGGATGCGAATGAATGAGCCCCATCTTAATAGATATCTCACACAGTGTGACACTAGAGTGTGTAGTACAGACCTGGTGTACAGCCGATTGATGTCCGCTGGGTTCATGGACAGCAGGTGATAGAGGCTGAGGGTGCTGGGAGATAAAGGCTGTTGCAGCATCAACTCCAGCAGGACTCCACCTGGTGGACAACACAAGCAAACACACATCACAGTCAGGGACACCAGGGAGGTATGCACTTCATTTTACTGCCCCAATTTCAATATTCTTCTCGAAAAGCCAGCATTGAAGTGATCAAACTAACGGACCTCGACTCTGCAGATGAACAGGCGTGCTGGACAGGAAAGGGTCTGGTCTTGACGAGTCCTGCGCGTCACCAGATGTGCTTTTGGACGTTGCTTTCTCCTTGCCTTCTTTACGCTTCTTCGCTGGAGTCGCTTTAGACGGGACGCCGGCGGCAAATATCTCCTTGGTGATAAAACCATTTCCTGTTGAAGATGGTGAGCTGCTGCTGCTGCCGCCGCCGCCGCTCCCTAGACGCACGTTGGCAATACTGCTCAGCACTTTAGGGCTGAGAGCAGAGACAGAGAGAGGGAGTTGGACATCAGAAGAAGGAAAATCAGGATTGATGTCCATGAACGCAGCACTGGATGAGGAACTTAAACTATTACTGTGACCACAGACTCCACTGATGACGTGATGACGGACCTGTTTCGTTGAAGAGGCGAGGCCGTCTTGTTTTTGTCTGAAGTGAGCAGTTTGGTCTTCATTTCATTGACCTCTGCTTCTTTAAACTGTAGTTCAGACTGCAAAGAATGAACCTGAACAAAGGCAAAGTGTCAGCTTCACTCTGAGGGGCATCCATGCGGTCCTGTGCATTTGGGCCTGAGGTCCTCACCTTCCTGTTGAGCTCCTTCTCCCTGTCGCTCTGCTCCTTCTGCCTCTGACTCTCCTGCTGGATGTGCTTCTGTCTCTGTGTCTCCTTCTCCTGCTGAGCTCCTCTCAGGGAGTCCCTCAGGACTCGGATCTCGCCGTTCTTCACCAAAATGTCCTCCTCCACCTCTTTCAGCTAGATTGACATACACGACATGTTTAACCAAAGTCAGCTGGTAAAATAAGCTCAGGTAATACACATTCTCAGAGTTAGGCCATAAAACACACCACATTTTAAATGGATAAATGGAATCCTGTAAATCATATTACAGCCTGGGATATTAATCTGGTCAGTTAAGTAGCAGAGGGGGTAAATGACTTTCAGCTGCTTTGTTGTTAATGAAATAAACAACAGGTGCACAAGAAGGGCAACAGTTGCTGGTGCAGTGGGATTGAAGGACAATGCTTTATCTTGAGGATGAAGGGATTGATGCCATTGATTGGCTCCCCACGTTCACCTCGCCTAAACTCAATAGAACACCTCTGGGACATTATGTTCCAGTCTATCCGGTGCCACCAGGTGGCTCCTCAGACTGTCCAGGAGCTCAGTGACGCCCTGGTCCAGGTCTGGGAGGAGATCTCCGAGACACTGTCTGTTGTCTCATGAGGAGCGTGCCCTGACGTAGTCAGTCGTGCATAATGGGAGCATGTGGCATCCTTTAGTTACTAATATATAATCTAATCATTATCAGGAAAGATATCCAAGACACTCCCACCCATTTAGAATTAGTGTATTTTCTTGAAGCGTCCCCTATTTTTTGTTGTTGTTGTTGTTGTTGCCTAAAACATGTCTAACAGTGTCTTTAAAGGTTTCCAGTGGGTTAACTAAGTCTAGTGATCATGAACAGATTTTTGGTTTTGAAGTTTTATTCATATAAATAACATCATAGTTGTCAATTTTCTGCATAAAATATCATGTACAACATGCTTGGAACTGCAAACAGTGGAGTCTCACCTTTCTCTTAAGTTCTGCATGTTGAGCCTCCAGGACACTGGCATCATTTCTGTCAGGAACGAACTGCCGGTGCTGGTCGTCTGACACGTAGGGGAAATTGAAGCTCATTTAACATAAAGAAAACTGATGAAATTAAAACCCAACTCTCCAGAAATGACATTTCTTACAATGAACTTACCAGGTGGATCTCTGGTCGGCTTACTTCTGCTACTGCTGCTGTTAAACTCAAACTTGCTGTCTCTGTTGAAAGTGGACGAGGTTCTGCTCAATAATCTACCCTGGCCTGCTGACCCACCGGCGGTCTCCACTGGGTTTGGAACAGGTTTAGATGCTGGACCGGATAAGGAGGTTGAAGTGAAGGCCTGCGAGGCGAGGATGTCAAGCTCAGCCAAGTCATCCTGGGAAAACGCATCGTCATCCCCAAACGGGTCATCGAAAGTTTCCCCTGTGGGAGTATCCTGGTTCAGGCCACGCAGCCGCTTGGTGGGGGGATAGTTCATCCTGTGGAAGGTGGGCGACAAGTGTTGGATGGTTAAACAGTATAATAAAACGAAATAAATCTAAATTTGATCCCTTGTTAATGAAATGAACGAAAGGGAAATCAAAGGGGAAAGGGGAAATTACCGAGGAGTAATGAAGACTACATACTGAACGTTTATTGCTTATGGAAGGAGAAATAGTGACACTTCGAGTTGCCCTGTTGTTGAAACGCGCCATACAAACGGATTTAACTTGCCTTGAAAACCAGGCAGTGACTAAGGATAAAAACAGTTCATACATGACAGCAGAAAACCACACTAGTTTTTTTTTTTTTTGTACGCATTGTTTATACTCACCTTGTATCCGCCAAGGCGTTTCTTTTTCTACCGTGAACGTTAGCTGTTAGCATTCAACTGACGAACACATCCAGAATGTAAACTTCACAGTTGCTAAGCTAACACACCTCACTCCGTTGCCACATTGAAATTGCAACAACCGCTTCATAAAAAAAATGCCGGTTTTCAATAAAGACAAACTGGTCGCTGCAGTGCGGTGCTTCAAGGTTGTATGAAAGGATAAGATATGCTAGTTAAAACGGCTACCAAATATCAATGAAGTCTAAGTTGCATTGAAACTTCTCTTTAGCATAGCCCCCACCGTGCTTCCGCTGATAAACTAACCAATCGGAGTTCTGCTTGTCTCACAATTAGTCCAATCACAGGCACCAAAAACGGACTAGTTATTTGTACGGACCGCTGTTTAGGACAAACTGTACTAAACGCGAAATATGGAATTCCTTTAGCGGAAACTGCCATAGCATCAACTAAAAAGTAATTAAAATACTGACATTACATAAAGTAGTTACAGCAGAAAGACCTTAAATGCAATAAAACGTCGTATCCAAATACATGGAAATGGAGACTTGGTTATCCAAATACATTTAGCTCAGACATGTTTTGATTAGGAATTCAACTGATTAAGCGACAGAAAACATCTATTAAGTCATTAACAGTTTCACTGTAAAGTTTCATAATAAAATAATAAAATCAGCTTCTTCTACTGACCTAATAAGTGGTGAACTTGAGACATCCTTATCACTGGATGAATAGAACAGGTTGAGCTCAGCTTAAGCACACGATTCGACCTTGGGGTCTGATGGAATGGGAATGACAGAATGGTCTGGTATAGTTTTTATAGAGTGTCACTCTACACAAATAATTTATACGTTTCTTTGCTTAAGGGTCTCCACCAGCAGCAGCACGGCAGCCACAGGCACAGAATGTTTTGAGATTTCCCTGAAGAGCCATCAGAATTATTTCACTGTTGGAGACATTCTTTAGAATGCAGAGCCGCATCGTAAATCATTCAAGATTTTAAGGGAAAGTGCTGCATAATGTTCCTTTCACTGTGCTTAACACCGCAAGGTAAATCAACCTCTGCATGGATTAAATGGACACAACAACATTTTTAAAGGTGTGTCTTGTGTGTGATGTTTCACAAAATAAGTGTATCTCAAAAACATATACAGATGATTCTACATCAGATCCCACAGTTTCCATCTTCCCAGTCGTCCACCAAAGGCTGGTAGTCACGTTGCTCTCTGCATGTTCAGGTGCTTCATGTTAAGACTTCTTGTGGCCTCTCAGCAACAGCAAGTGTGCTTTCCATTTTTAGACATAGACAGGTCTGTGTGTCGCAGCTGAGGCTCTGAAGCGTGTGTGTGCATTACTCTGACACACACACACACACACACACACACACACACACACACACACACACACACACACTCTCACTCTCTCTCTCTCTCTCTCTCTCTCTCTCTCTCTGTCTCTCTCTCTCCGCCTCCATACTTCAGTAGCCTACAGAAATGGCAGTGCGGCGCAGCGAGAGGCGCCCAGATGCAACCACCGTCATCTATATCCTCATCGTCACCATGGACACACGCACGCACGCACTTACACACATACACATACACAATCAACACCAAGCAGCGGCGCCATCAGTGTCTTCCGTACCAGCAGCATGTTGGGGCTCCTCCTACAGAGTCCAATGTGGGCTCCGTAGGAAGAAATAGACTGCGGTGGTGAGCACAAGTGGCACACAGCATGAACACATATGCATCTGAGAAGGTGAGCCGGTTGCCATGACAACACAGCCGTCAAAGCAGGGTCGGAGGGTGAACCAGATTAGATAGAGCCTTCACACTGCACATTTGTGTGATTTTTCTATTAGCGTTGCCGAATGCCCTCCGATGTGTCCCACTGTTTCCTCACGAGAGGAGAGTCATTCACGTCTTGTTTTTGAGAAAAGAATCAGAATCAGAATCAGAATAGCTTTTATTGTCACTGTAGCAGAGATACAATGAAATTGCGTGGCAACTCCCTTTGTGCAAAACAATTTTAAAAACTGTTTTGTTTGGCAGGAGGTTGAACATCTTCACATAGTTCATAGTTACAACTAACCTCATAGTCACCGCTGAAGCAGTTTATCTCTTATACTGCCAGGTGCACTGGCAATTATTTTTTATAAATGCAGACTTTGATATTTTCTCATTTGTCATGCTGTATGATTGCTCAGGGTCAGGCCAAACAAGCAGCTGTCACACCCCTAGGGCTGTCACGTACGCAGGCTCTGAGAATTATGGATCAGAAACCGGCCAGATGGCATCGCTGCCTCACTCTACAGAAATATAATTCACTGACGTCTGCTGGCTTCGGCACTTTCGTCATTTTAAAATTAATTTTCTTGCTTCAGAAAGAGGGGAGCGAAAAAAAAAAAAAGAAAAGAAAAAGAACCAAGAGTTGCAGTGAGTGTAAACTGCTTGGCAGCAAAATGAAGAACAACATTTGGTCCTTCATCCTTTTCCAGTGCGAGGGGCTAAAAAAATGAAATGTGTTACCACTTGAAATCAAAAGATTGGCAGAAGGTCATTTTTTAAACACCCTTTATACAAAGACATGTCTCGAAACTGAAGCAGGTTTGTGAGTACTAGTGCTTTTAATAAATAAATCACAAAACACATGCATTAACATAGAGATTATGATAAAAAATATAATGGTATTTAATCATTCAATGTATTATTTAATAACAGACATATTGACAAGTGATTTATACTTCATCTGAAGTGCTTATTCAAATATGACAGCAGTTAGTTAATAGTTAATAAACAGTGTTGGATCAGTATTGGATCAAATCCATTGAGAGTGCACAGAATTTTCACAAAATAGACAAAGAGAGTGTGGTGTTCGTCGTAAATCTATTGAATGTTATTATTATGAGTATATGTTTTATTTTGAAAACATGTCAAGCTAGGCACGAGATAGAAACCCAGATCCTCCCCAGCACACCAATGCGATATAAATAAACAATATGTTTTTTTAAATTATCAAGTGAACAAAAAAACAACAACAAAAGGTTGTATTTGGCAAAGTCACACAGAACTCGCCAGTCTTTGTAGAGCCCGTCCGTTCTCTCTGAACCTGAAGAAAACAAAACAAAATAAAATAAATAAATAAAAAACACTCTTGAAAGGTTATTTCCTCCAATTTCCCCCAGGTTGATGAAAAATTCCAACCAGGTTGTAGACACTGGAAGTTCTCAAGACAAGTTGGAAGCATGAGGAGAGAAAAGACTTCCGCTACGGACACAAGCAGGAACTACATCCTCTTGAATGTTTTGCGCAGCATCTGCCGGAGGTTCCTCGATTATCTGACGGATGGCTGCATGGTGCCTTCGCACTGTTACCGTGTATATTGCTGCAGTACAGGATCTTTCCTGCACATGTCAGAGCTTCATGGGGAGTTTTACTGGGAGAGGAAGACGTCCAGGGGGAGACCACTGCCTCTTATTGGCTGATGACTCTAAAAGGCCTCCAATCAGACACCATCTCCGCTGTGTGACTGCGTGTGTTTCCCTCTCCGTACTGTGTCAGCTTGCGCATATTTTTTATGTTTGCGGTGCTGCGTGCATGCATGACCGTGTGCGAGCGTTTGCAGGATTCCACAATCTGGGGCTGTGAGGGGAGGGGGAGGGGTGCGGACGGAGATGTCAAAGGAACAGATAGAGGGGGACGCATAAAGGAGGAGAAAGAGAAAAGGAGGACGGCGAGGAGAGGATTAAATGCTGAAGAGTGAGTGGTAGTGAAAGGAAGGCTGAAGAAATATTGACTGAAGGAACGAGGAGCAGGGGGGTAGGGGAGGTGGGGGCGGTGGAGGAGGAAGAGGCAGAGGAGGAGGAGGAGGAGGAGGAGGAGGAGGAGAAGGAGACGATCTGCTGAAGGAAGCAGCAGCATCGTTGATTGTCGTGAGGGGGCCGAGGCAGCTCGCCTCCGTTGCCGTGACGATGGGCTGCTGGGTCTCCGGACCGTGGATGGGGGACCAAATGGTAAGATGCTGAAATCGGTGACATGTCACTTGAGATGTAGACGCATTTTAGCCTCTCTTTGCGTGTGTGTGTGTGTATGCGTATTTGTGTGTGAGTGCGCATGTGTGTGTGTGTGTGTGCATGTGTGTGCACAAGTGACAGAACAAGCAAGGGGATTCAGCCGCAAAATCCGATTATTTCACAAACGTTGCAATGCTATGCTACCAATTAATGAAAAATGACTTCATTGGCATTAAAATGATTGGCATAAGTAGGACCTTTTTTGGTCTGTGAATATTACGAAAGACCTTGCTTTACGCAAGAGTGTGGCATGCATTCTTCCGACTCCGTCCACCCAAAGCCAAGGCTCACCGTGGCTATGCTGCTGTTCAGTGTCTCCGAACACAGGTGCCATTTTGTGGTTCTGTGCTGAAGCTGCGTGTGTGTGCGCGCCTGAGTGTAGCGGAGGGTGACTCATGGCCGTGATGTGCTGGAGTTAACAATACTGTTCATGCGTCTAATTCGGTGGCTTCTAAGCTGTACGCGTGCGGGTGTGTGTGTGTGTGTGTGTGTGTGTGTGTGTGTGTGTGAAGCACGATGAGATTCCTGCTGGCTCGTAGATGTTAACCCTTTCCAGACAACATGGACATCATGTACCAGTTGGTAACATTCACTTTTGTCTACTGACCGAAAATGTCATGAGATGCCACGTCTTGTGCACAGCATATTAGGAGATAATACAGCAGATAAATCATTGTCAGCATGCAGACTGAAATGCAGCTATTTCATTATTGATGCTGTTTATTTGGAATGGATGGGCAGATTTAGGTGCAAAAAAAGGGGGAGGGGGCAAGGAAAAAAATGGCGTTTGAGGTGAGGAAAAATTATAAATGCTGGATTCCCAAGAATAAATCAGTTTCGAGAAAAATGCAGGACTTGGTGTATTGCCAGAAGTTCTGCTATGATATTAAGTACTAAATATCAATCAATGACCTTATGTTCCAGTCACATATTTTTCAAGTAATATCAAGTGTAAAAGCATTAAATTGTGTTACACCACCTAGTTTTGTTAGCATTAATCTTTCTTGCAGAAAAAGTGTCTGAAAAACTGACATTGAAACCTATGAAGGAGTCAATCAGGAACATGCAATAAACTGCATCATGTTACTGAATTAAATAACAAAATTCCCATTGTCAATCTTTTCAAGAACAATGTGTAAAAATAGCATAAAATATTAGATTCATTAATGTGCCTACCTTGTTTGTCTCAGGTGAGTGGGCGGAGTCTTGCCCACCTGAGCCATCGTGATGCTCTCCGAATCCTGGCTGCCTCTCAGCATCCAATCACAATGCAGATCAAAGGCCAGAGGAACTCAGATGTGGACAGGGCATCCTGGGAGCCCCTCCCACTCAACCTGCAGCACCTGAACCTCCCCCTTCCAATGTTGGGGGCAGGGCTTAATGCCTCCAGCCCCTCCTACCAGGACAGGTAAACACATAAATGGGGATCAATGTGGTCTACTATTTGTTGGAATTTTGTGAAGTTATTGTTTTATGTTCAAAAACTTTTTTTTTTTTTATCATAATCTCTCTGATTTTAAACTGCTTTTCTGTGAAGGTTTTAAGACTAAGACATATGTCTGTTCTGTTTTCTTCTCAATTAGGCATTATTATGCTCATCTGCCTATACCACAAGATCACTGTGAGGGAGGAAGGTACAGCTACATGTCCAACTCCCCACGTGACACAGTGGAAATCGGACACCAGGTGAAAAAAAATAAGAAACACAGACATGCAGAGACACATATTAATGTAGAAATAATGATGGAATTAGAAGTGAGTGTTGAATCTCATTGTCTTGTTTGAAATGATTGTTTCTCAGGATCTAGAAGTGGCTAGGCGTCAACCCAAGGGACAGAACTGCCTCATGCGATGTTGCAGTTCAAACTTAGAAGAACCCAACGGCTGTCAGAGTCAGGTATCAAAGCTGTACTCGCCAGAACACCAAACATGCTTGAAAAAGTAGATGCGTAAAGGCAAACCCAATATCTTAAATGTAGATTTTATTTGCAGATAATTAAATAATCGTTGGTTTCTGGATGCCTGTTGTTGCAGACAGATGATGAGGACTTCATGCTTGAGAAGTCGCTGGGCTTCCTACCTCTCCACCATGAGCTGGACAGTGGCCTTGGATGGACAGATGGATCCATCCACCAGGGTGATCTTTCAGGGCTGGAGACTGAGGAAGGAGGCTTGGAGGACTGTCACTCTCATGGAGCTCTTGCTCCAGGAGGATGTGGAGGTTTTGGAGGTGGCGGCTCTCCTTCTTCAGAGTCCTTCATCTCCTCAGAGCTTAGCGACTCTGGCTTCTACAGCGTGAGCACAGGGGAGTTCAGGCACTTTCAGAGACTGCTTGAGAAACGAATGCGACTGTACAACGCCAGACTTCAACATCAGGGCGAACCCTGCGAGAGGCGGGAACGACGTGACAGCTGCCCCAAGAGCCACCGGGAGCTGCTGGAGGCCATTCCCGAGGCCCTGACTGTGCAGCCTCAGTGCCAACACATGCAGCTCGCAATGGAGGATGGTGATGGATCAGTCATGGACCCTCCTTCTCGTGGGCTTTTCAGGTATAAAAACTAGATTACTTTATAATGTTATATGTTTATAGATAACAGGTTTATGTACTTAGGCTTGTCAAATGACAGGATCAATGGCAATGAACAGGTTGATAAAATGTAGCCCCTAATCCACCGATCCATTAACTGTTAACTCTGGCTGCCAGAGTGGCATTTCACCTAACTTGTATGATTTTGGACTGTGATAGGAAGCTGAAGAACCTGAAGCCACACAGACAGGGGCAGAACGTGCAAACTCCAGACAAATGCCAGAATCAGAAACTGATTAAGAACCTTTCTGTAAAGTGGGGTAGCATGAAGTGAACCCTATGCTACCCCAACCACTGGATCAGATTCCAAAAGGTTGTATTACATTCTTTGTGACATTCTTTTGTGTTTCCAGGGTTTCGTCAGTCCAGTTTCATAAAGCAGATCGTCCCTGCCTGAATCGCCACAGCTCAAGCAGCGGGGCCCTGTTCAACCCTTCTCACGCCGCAGTCTCCCGGATGACCGCCCCAGTTCTCTCCACCTGCAGCACCCCCTCCAGCCACCGGAGACCACTCGTACCCATGCAGCAGCAACACCAGGGCTCCAGCTCAGTGGGGATGCTACGGAGAAGCCGAACGCTGCACCACCGCCCTCCTCCACAGGAGTACCGTCGCCGGGCCAGTCACCCGGCATCCCCGTCCTACTGTGCAGCGACTCTGCACCACTGTGGAGGTGTCACGCCGTGTAACGTCCTGCCTGTTGGCCTTCCCGAGGAGGGTGAGCTGCTTACTGGTGTGATGCCCTCCCACCCAACAAACCTGGCCCATTCACCCCATCAGCACCCACTATCTCTGGGACATCTACTGGGTGCCAACACTCATGAGCGATGCTACGATATGAACCCCACAAGCCAGATGTCTCACCATAACTTGTGGCACTCGCAGGAGAGATCGTTGATGCCGGAACCGATGATGAAGGAAATGGACATTGAGATCGAGCGGGAACTGGAGCAAAAAAGGCAAATGCAAAAGGAGAAGGAACTGGAGCGGGAGGTTCAGATTAAAGAGGAGATGGACAGAGAGAGGCAGCAGGAGTTAAGCAGGAGTAGGGCCAGAGAACAGCAACACGTGAAGAATTTGATCAACCCCCCTCAGGCAGGAGATGTCAACGACACTTGGCCAAAACCGGCCAGTCGTCAGCCACAAGGTAATGGCTTGGGCAGAGGCCCCTACAGTACCTTGGAAGGACACACTGGGGCTTGCTCTGCTGTTGGATTTGACACCAAGAATGGACACATGCATACAGGTTCAACCCCAAACTTCAGCTCTGGTATGCAGCCAAAACTTGATTTGAGTGCCAAACCCAATCCAACCTCACGGATCTCAAGGAACCAGTTCTTGAGAGATCGAGCTTCTCAGCTGGCGGATGAGCGCAGTGGGATGAGCACTGATGAGGAGACCAACACAGACATACTTATGGGTCGCTACTGGACCCGGACAGAACGGAGGGAACACTTCCTGTTGGCCCGAGAGCAGAAACAACAGCAGCAGCAGCAACAGCTCCATGCGAAAGGAATAAATGTCCGAGAAGCCAGTGGAGGAAGAGGAGCAAGCGCGGGAGTGGCAGGAGGAGTCTCTCACAGGGACGTGGGCATGCTAGAGAGCAGGGCACGGTGCAACATGGCCCTAGAGCTGAGCCAGAGGAAGCTGAGTCGTCTGAGGAACAAGAAGCTGCTGGATGACTGGACGACAGTAGAGGAGCTGCTGACTCACGGGACCAGACTGGGCAACCAGGAGGACTTGCTGTGTCAGAGCTCCCTGCTGACGGTCACCACTGTCTAACTGCACGGATACCACCCAAGTGGAACTGTGAGTGAATGTGAGACTGTGTTAAGTGTGCTAAGGTTGTGTGTGTGTGTGTGTGTGTGTGTGTGTGTGTGTGTGTGTGTGTGTGTGTGCCATGAGACGCCAAACCTTTCAATATTTGAGTAAATCCTCTTGTTCTGTTTTATACTGGCTCTGATGTGAAGATGGATATTCCAATGTCTTGTCAATGGTACTAGGAAGGTCAGAACTTAGGAACCAGGAACTATGTCACGCTATTTATTAAATGCTCCATAATACTCCAAAAACAAGCCAACTTGAACATGACGTTTAACAAGAATATCGACACCGTGCGGATACCATGTTTTTTTGATGAGTTAATCCAATGTCAATCTTCGCACAGGTCTTCATTACAGAAGGTAATAATTTGCAAAAACTGACGGACTGTTCTTTCAATGAATGTGTGCGTGCGTGTGTTTGAGAGAGAGAAAAAAATCCTCACCCTTATTGCTGTGCATCACCTCAACTGATAGCTTTATGTGTGGGTGTGTCACCACTGTACAGCACCTCAGACTAAATGTGTGTGTCAATGCATGGCGCTTGTAATTACAAAGAGGAAATGAGGTCTGTTTAGCATCACGTTACATGCTACACATTTGGCTTGGATTACTTTGCAGAAGATTTCAGAAAGTCTTTTGAGACCCCGATCTTCAAAACAATAGTTTGATTTTGGGGAGCAATACTGTTCTGCCTAACAAACCTGGCTGTGCCAGATAGATGATACGATTATTATTATTTATTTATTTATTTTTTTTTACATCAGGACAACAGAACACATCATCTGTAGCACTGCAGGCAATGACAACTGAGATTTGATAACAATTCCAGAAGGGTTTTTATAGTGACTCTGTTTACAATTCAACTGCTTATAAGCTTTTATAACTAAAAATCGCAAATGAACGCAACCTGATTCATGTGCTTGTGCAACATTAGTCAAACTGTGTTGATCAGGGATTAGGAACAATGGGCCCCAAGGATTGCAGAGAATTTGGATTACTGCTTTAATATGTCAAATAAGCTGCTACTTTTTTATTTTAAATGCTACATTCACACCAAGAAGTATTAGCCATTGCCATACCATGGCACTTGTTTAACCAGTGCCAACGCAGAAACCACAACCTTGCACAGTTGAAAGATTGTGAAAGATAGTTTTCACAAACTACTGCAGCTATAGCATTGATTCTGCTATAGCTGCAGTTTTGTCAGATGAATCACATAAAGTCCAACTTTTAAAAAAGGTTGTTTAACCTACAAATAGAATAAAGAGAAACCAGGCATTAAGACAAGTCTGTTGTCAATAGCGAATAAATTATAGAATGACAGATGTCCCTAAATTATATATAATAATATATCTCAAAAGCATAATTACCATAGCCAATGTTTTAATGTGGATATTGTTACTCAAAAAATATCTTTTTTTTTATTGAAGTGAGAAAAAACACTCTTTGCATTTTAGTATCTTACTCAGAATATGACCTCAAGCCGCTTAATATTGGAATATTACTGTGCATGTAATTATGCTTGTGGTTTCGTTTTTCTCCCAACAAATCTGATTGGTCTGTATGATAGACAAATAGTTCGCTCAATTATGTTCAGAGTTTTGGAAAGTCAGGAAAGTCTTTATGATACAGGGTACAATTGGCTATGGCAAATATAATTTATGACTAATTCTATTAGCCACTAATTGTTAGCTGCATAGAAACAACCAAAAAGATTATCCATCCCTTTGGAGCAATTGCACTAATTTATTCATGCTACTTTTCTGAATTATGTTCCAATGTTCGAAGACTTTAAAATTTTATTTTACTGTCATGCCCACATACTGTACATAATGCTGAAAAGCAAACACCTTAATGAGTTATTATTTTGTTCTGGTTATACTGTCATGGTGTGAATGCAGCATTAGTGTTTTTGATCATTCATGGCCCATGGTTCTCAGTCCCTGGTATTGTCTAACTTGTTGGCGGGATGTTTACAGATCTACCAACCCGGGTAA
The DNA here is from genome assembly GCF_046127955.1 of Nelusetta ayraudi. Taxonomy (NCBI): domain Eukaryota; kingdom Metazoa; phylum Chordata; class Actinopteri; order Tetraodontiformes; family Monacanthidae; genus Nelusetta; species Nelusetta ayraudi. The sequence goes on along the minus strand of NW_027466067.1, from coordinate 7,401,229 downwards.
CAGTTTATGCATGTTTACTGAAATCTACAGTGTTTTGTTGACCACGTGGAGACCATTTCAAAGAGAACACACCTCAGGTCAACACTAAGTTGGTCCAGTCTGCTGCAGCATATTTGCGATCGGAGCAGATTCCACGTCTGCAGCTTCGGGAAAAAGTGCAATAATACCTCAAGCTAGTTTAAAAAAAAAAAAAGGAAAATGACGTCGTTTGGGCCGTCAAGTTCCCACAATGCAGTAACTTTAAATCAAACTGATGCACAAAAGTGACGAGTCACCGCAAGTGCACAAGAATCCAAGAATCTAAAATGAAAAGGTTAATGTAGATATAAACATTGTTTCTTTACATAATTTTCCATAAGGAGGACGTTGGGAAAAAACACTTTTGCACATCATTCTTTTGTATGAAAACTTCCCCCACCCTTCTGTAATCGGGACGGAGGCCAGTGGAACGACTGTAGATAGATCGACAGTGTGTTGATGTTTTCTTTATAGACTGTCATAGTGATTTATAGAGAAAAATCAGTTTATCGTCATTGTGTTGGACCTACTTCAATATTTTTTCTTGTGACAGTTGCAAAAACCTATGTGGACAGCTTTTATGATAATCAAAATCTTCAACAAAAAAAAGAAAAGAAAAGACACAACGTTGCTTACTAAAATGCTGGTTAAACGTTGACTTACCATTTTCAAGGAGTGGACACCAAGTGTGAATATTGTCTCTTTAAATCGTTGAATTAAATTCTATTGTTGTTTTTGGTCATTATGACATGTACATATTGATTTTGTCAGACGCTGCAGAGGGTGAGGGCGGGATTATTAACTGGACCATTAACTGCCTCCAGTGGTTTACCATGTATTTCTGTAGGTTTATAGCTGTGTTTTGGAGGCTGTAAATACAGCACATGCAGATTAATATTGTAGTTTTTTTGTACACTCACAGTATCGTCAAAACTCACAGAGAAAAAAAATGATTCAGTTTGTTCGAGTGTTAATCGTGGCATCCATGGGTTTTTCTATAGAATAACACACATCTATATTAATATTTTGAACAGTGTGACATTTTTGAATAAATCTTTTGCTGTCTGTAAAATTTCACATTATATATGTATATATATATATATATATATATATATATATATATATATATATGTATACATATATATATATACATATATATATATATATATATATATATATATAAATATGTATATATATATGTATATATATATATATATATATATATATATACATATATATATATACATATATATATATATATATATATATATAAATATGTATATATATATGTATATATATATATATATATATATACATATATATATATATATATATATATATACATGTATATATATATATATATATACATATATATATCACATGGTAAACATTATCATATCATTTGTAGTCACTGGACCTGGAACATATTCAGCGTATTTTAGCACACATACAAAAAGAAACCTTCAATCCCGCCAGGTGTTGTTTGATTTATGACTAACTGCAATGCAACTGCAATTTAAAGTCCATATTTAGTGTTAAAAATAAATGGAAAGTGTTGTTTTTTCATTTAAGTAAATCAAAGGTATTGATACTACCTAGTAAAGAGCCATGATCTCAAGCTTGGTTCAACATGATCAGAGTTACATAGTGTAAAAAATTGCAGACAGAAGATATTAATAGACAAAATAATGTAAAATAACTGTTATTGGAGCAACATAAATATGTAGTAAGACTTGAAAAAACAAAAGACTTTATGTCAAGAGTGCAAAACAAATCAGTTAAAGATGTCAGTAGGCTTCTGTTCCATGAATCCAGGAAAAACACATATTCTGGACACAAAACGAAACCAAAGCTGAGCAGTTACAATTCACAAAAACACTTCTGGCACAGATTTATTTGGATATATCTAATTCATGTCCAGCGCCATTTCATTTCTGCCATGAAACACAACCGAGACCTTTTTTTTTTATTATTATTATTAAATGAGAGCAACTGCGAGGAGACAGTGTGGGCTAAACTGGCAGGAAACGCCGTCTTTATCCTGTCCAAGTAGCCAGTTTGTCAAAGATCAGACTGCGTTGAGTTGCTGTTAGGAGGGTATTTTCCCCCTTTTGAGTGACCTAATTGCTTCTAATATTTGTGCTAAGCCGGGTATGAGTACATCTGTCTCGAATGCACAGATTAAAGTCTCTTAATCTCCCTTCCCCACTTGACTCCAGGGGGGTGGCAGAAAAGGAGGATTTACATCAATGTCACACTGTTGGTTTTTTCGAACACTTTTGGAATCAGATGTTAAAAAGCCGGAACCAAGCGGCGCAGCCTGTCCGCGTCCACGTCCCCCTAGCCCTCAGCTGTGACTCAAACAATCTGAATAATGGATGACGAAGAAAGATGTTTTACCCCGACCCTCCACCGCCTCCCCCTTCACTCTCTTTGCTTGCGTTACACAAGGACAGGGAGAGCTAGAAATAGCGCTCCTGCCCTCATACGATGTGAAATTAAAAAGCACACTGGAGCGGAGACGCTTGCTGCCGGGGAACTCGACACTGGTTAAAGGCCCATCTGACAATCCCTCCGTCCATGTGGCAACACCACGTCCATCTGTGTGTGCAAGGGTACTTTTCACGACAGCAAGCTTTTTGGAATATGACGATGATGTATATGTGATTGTAATAAAGAGGTTTTACTTAGCTATGGCTGCAGTGTCGTGTCCGCTCTGTTTTTGCCTTGAAACTCACTCCAACCGCCCCCCCACCGCCTCCAGTACATGGGGCATTTCCCTGCGTACATTAAATGATGTTCGGTCGCTGATTTATTCACCACTGAATGAATAAATCATGAAGCTTTTTATGTACAGAGGCTGTCAAGGCTGGTAATTGCACAGAGCTAGGAAGGATTTAAAGGAGCCCCTCACATGAACTAAAGTACGTTCAGGTAAATTCCGAAATCTGCTTTGCCTTTTGACGTGATAAAAAAACAACAACAAAAGAAAACGTTAACAACTGCAAAACCTGATTTTGAGAAAGAGTTTTTAAGAATCTTTGTGAAGTCATAGCTAATACCATTGCCTATTGGCCTAATAGCTAAGGATATTGAGAAGTGGGATGCACGTAAACATGAGCTTTTGTATCCATATAAAAAAGGAAAATAAAAGCCTCACACGTCTCCATGTTGCTGAAACTGTGAACAAGGTCACAAAAAAGCTTCATACTGCTTCTTATCCTACTTGCAGTCTGTTCTAAATAGTATTTCACATTACATTCTGTTTGTTGAACGTACCTGCTAATGTAGACATTGTCTGGGATAGCACACTTTGCTAAGTAGTTGCCCCATCATTAGCCAATTAGTAGCCCTGAAAGGAAGATCTGTCCCGAGTGACGGTTCTAAGGCAATACTAATTTTAAGATTTTTTTTTAGTTTGACAAGACCATTTCTCATCCTACACTCACAAGCTGAAATGAATACAAACAAACAGATAATGATTTTTTTCTGAGGAAGTGTTTCCCTCCAGATGGCCGGTGACGGCACAGTCCGTCTCTCCAGACCAGCTTCTGTCACAGAGCCTTTTGAAAGTCCTCCATTGTGCGCTGACCACAACGTGAAAAGACTTGGCGTGGGAACCAGGGATCAACTTTCCGCCCACACCAAACTCCGACCAGGGGACCACCTGCTACATCTGAATGCCAGCACGCTCTTTTTTTTTTATGTCATCAGAAGAACTGTCAGTTAAAGACAGCAGTCTGCAGAGCTTCTTCTTGTAACAGGTTCATCTGAACCAGGAGGCAGTTACAGACGTTTGAATGACGTTTCTCCACAACAGAAAGAAAAATGTGGAAAACATTATTTGCAAGAAATTCATAATTGATTATTTTATTATATTATAAGAAAAAAAGCTTGAACATTTTCTGCAGTAGGAGGCAAGATAGAATTATAATTTAAAAATGTTGAATGGCAAATTTAAATGAAATGATTTTGTTCAGTCATCCTGTGGACATGTGTGATGAGCGTGTGCTCAGTCAGAGTCATTGATCCCAGTATCAGGCAGCAGATCTGCTCTCTCTACAGGGTCACCACTTTCCCAGATCCACACACAGCTCTGAGAGTCTCCCTCTATCACCCCCCCCAGTCCTCCACCTGTTCCCCCGAGACCCAACCATTGTCCCCCAAGCAATAAGGACCTTTAGGGTCGGATTGGCTGAGAGTGTGAGAAAGTCCAGTCTCACCAAGACCCACACATTCATATGGAGATGTGGGACTATAAATAGGAGGGATGCAGCCAGCAGAGATCACATTCTCTCTCCAGACAGAGACTCTACAGCACACACATCCAGCCATGGCTCCTGCAATCACTGCAGCCATGACCAACTCTCAGGAGCACCTCACTCTGAGCCACAAGGTAAATTCAACAACAATTATGATGTTTTTTAATGTGCCTGATGACAGCTTGTGTGTGTTCCTGCTGAACTCCTGAATCAGTGACTGATGACTTTGTTCTTCTTCCTGCAGCTCAGAAAGCCTCTGGTGGAGAAGCTGCGCAGAGAGCGAATCAACTGCAGCATCGAGCAGCTCAAGTCTCTCCTGGGTCCAGAGTTCCTCCAGCAGCAGCCTGACTCCAAGCTGGAGAAAGCAGACATCCTGGAGATGACAGTTTGCGTCCTGAGACGATTGCAGCAGCAGCAGCAGCAGCACAACACAAGAGTGATGAAGAGCTTGGAGAAGCTGCAGTCTTCCTCTGATCACCACCTGACACAGGCTGAATTCTCTCCACTGAGCTCCACAGTCCAGAGCAGCGGCATCAAAGACAAGAGTGTCAGCAGCGACCCCTGGAGGCCGTGGTAGACGCCTACACAGCAGCATAGATGACCATATTGGTCAGACGTTCCTGGACTGCAGTGTTTCAAATGAGATGGACTTGATCTTCTGCTTGTGCAGAAGGTTGAACATTGTGTGTTTTCTTCATTTCCTGAGGAAACGACAGCAACAACATGTTGAAGTGACCAAGACAACATGTTGTCATGCTGGTTGCATGATGCAGATGTGACTGCATCAGCAGTGATGATTCTAGCTCACTGTACTTCCTGTTTTGGGAGTTTTTGACCTCTAACGTTTGTTGTCTTCACTGATGGCTGTGATCAACAAACTCTAACTGTCCTTTTTATGGACATTTTAATCTGAGTGATTATTTCATACTGATCTGGTGTCAGATCGAAATGTTTATCCTTTTATTTTGAAAAGTTTGATTCTTGTCATAGTTTTCCTGTGACACTTTAATTCCTCAACGCTCATCGTCACTGTAAAGCAGTGGTGATAATTGTTACTGATTGATAATCTATCTTCATTTTATTTGTCCCTTAATGGACATTTAGTCTTCAATGACATGATTATTGACTAATGGTCTGTTTTAAGATCACTGTGTTTACTCTTTTATTGTAAAAGGGTTGTTTGATGTCACTCTGTCACCTTTATAGTGACCAAGTTATTTTAACTCTGTCAATGACAGAATTCACTGGTTGTTGAGATCATTGCGATCTGTTTTCAGGTCAGTTTTGCATTTTCATTTTTTTTTTTTTGTCACAATTTTGAAAGGTTTGATTCCTGTCATAGTTTTCCTGTGGCACTTTTTTTTCAAACCACATTATCATCATCATGCAGTGGTGATAATTGTTACTGATTGATAATCAATCATCATTTTATTTGTCCTTTAATGGACATTTAGTCTTCATGGACGTCTCTTCACTTGATGTGATTATTGACTAATGATCTGTTTTAAGATCACTGTGTGTATTCTTTTATTGTAAAAGGTTTGTTTGATGTCACACTGTCACACTTTTGTAGTGACCAAGTTGTTTTAACTCTGACTTTTGATTTCACTGGTTGTTGAGAACAATGTGATCTGTTTTAAGGTCAGTTTTATTGTTTTACTTCACAAAGTGCAAATGTTTTGCTACTTTAGTGAAAACCCTCAGTGGACAGTGAGAATTGTGTCCTCACATGTTGTCCAAGTTGTGTCTTTTATAAAGACGTCTCTTCCTTTACTCAGTCAGAGTACAGTGTCTTGTTGAAATGTGCAAGTTGTTGTTGTGATGCATCATCGCCTCTAGTTGGAGCTCTCTTATTTCATGTTGCTCAATGAGTCCTGCTGAATAAACAATACTGAAATTTAAAATATTGTTTTTGATGTCATTTGTCATCAGATCATTTTTCACTTCACTGAAGAATGATTTTCTCTATCTTTCTCTTAATGGGACTTTGTTCTAGAGATTTAAAAGTTTGGTGAAAAATAATGAATAATAATTAAATTAATGCTGTGTGCGCTCTTTTGCTATTATTATTATTATTATTATTATTATTATTATTATTATCATTATTATTATTATTGTTTACCATGTAAAGACATCAGATGGCGTTGCTAATGAGATGCACAATGAGACACACTTCCTTTGTTGGAGCTGTGAAAGGACAGAGTGTGGGAAACCAGAGGAAAGTCCCTCACAGAGACCTTAGGGACAATAGATCCAGACCTCTGACCTGAAAACTCAGAGCTTCAAGAGGTTTCAAGCTCGTGTCAATATATTATACGATTTTTCTTTTTTAAATGACTCCTAAAAAAAGTTCTACCTCGAATACGTTCAACATCTAAAAAAACCAAACAAAGGCGTTGTTGTTGAAACGTGTGGAAAAGTGTTTCAGAGATGAAAGATGGACAGTTAGATAAAATTGGCCCACATGTATTTGCTTTCATCAACTTTTAAGATTGTCATAAATAATCATTATTTGCATACTATAATTGAATATCCATCTAGTTTCTCTTTATGCCGTTATATAAGAAGAAGACATCGTTCAAAAAAGTTGGATTCTAATTTACTCCAGTGTGGGAAAGCTCTGGAGGCCAGACTTTAGACTGCAGCCAGATAATTGCCCAAAGGGATTTGGCACGCGTCAGGAAACCGCTGCCACCAAAAGACCCCCCCCAAAACCTCATGCATAGAAATTGTATATTTGCTCTGTTAACTGTGCCCCCAGGTACTCATGACTGGAGGTTTACATTCAGTTAGAAACTAATAATAATAATAAAAGAAAACTAATTTCTGCCATTATTTGGCAGAAAATGAGGAACACAATGCACTGCAACATTTCTAACTGTGTGGGAACCAGCCAATGGTGTGCTTTCCCTCCAGATGGCTGGTGATGTCACACTGTGTTTCTGTGACAACATACATCCAGCATCTGTCACTCAAGTGTCTTTGTGCTCCATAGGCCATGGAGGGAGTCAGTGTGGGAAACAGTGCTCTGCACGTTCCTCACACTGACTGCAGGGAACGTTTCAAAGACTCTGCTGCATCTGGACACCTGCTGACTATTGTGTTGACTCAGTGTGTTGTGTTGGATGAAAAGGTAGAGTCCTGGAAGGCTCACCTCATTGGAAAAAATTCAAAATAAAAATTGAGAAATCAAAACAAGAAAAATAAAGGATGAAGTTTGCTGCATCTGGACAGCTGCTGATTGTTGGAACAGGGTCATCTGGAGAGACTCTGCTGGCTATGAATTTTAATTTAATGGTGGTATTAAATCATTAAAGATGTTTAAGATTAGAAAATGTAATAGGTAGTTTTTTTGTCAAGGAGTTAGGAATATGATCAATTATTCACTTTTATAATCGAGGGATCAAATACACATTTCTGTAGTTTAAAAAAAATGGAAATGCAATTGATTATATGTGATTGATATCCCTTTTAAAACCAATTCTATTTGCATCTGATTTACAAAGACAACACAACATATTTTAAGTTTGAGTGTTTATTCAGCAGGACTCATTGAGCCATATGAAGTGGAAAGAGCTCCAACTAGAGGTGATGATGCATCACAACAACAACTTGTACATTTCTACAAGACACTGTACTCAGACTGAGTAAAGGAAGAGACGTCTTTATAAAAGACACAACTTGGACAACATGTGAGGACACAATTCTCACTGTCCACTGAGGGTTTTCACTAAAGTAGCAAAACATTTGCACTTTGTGAACTAAAGAAAAAAAAAAAAACACAGATCACAACGATCTCAACAACCATTCATTTCTGTCATTGACAGAGTTAAAATAACTTGGTCACTATAAAGGTGACAGTGTGGCATCAAACAAACCTTTTACAATAAAAGAGTAAACACAGTGATATTAAAACAGACCATTAGTCAATAATCATGTCAACTGAAGACTAAATGTCAATTAAGGGACAAATAAAATGATGATTGATTATCAATCAGTAACAATTATCACCACTGCATTACAGTGACGATGAGCGTTGAAGAATAAAAGTGTCACAGGAAAACTATGACAAGAATCAAACCTTTAAAAAATAAAAGGATAAACATTTCGATCTGACACCAGATCAGTATGAAATAATCACACAGATTAAAATGTCCATAAAAAGGACAGTTAGAGTTTGTTGATCACAGCCATCAGTGAAGACAACAAACGTTAGAGGTCTAAAACTCCCTACACAGGAAGTACAGTGAGCTAGAATCATCACTGCTGATGCAGTCACATCTGCCTCATGCACCCAGCATGACAACATGTTGTCTTTGTCACTTCAACATGTTGTTGCTGTCGTTTCCTCAGGAAATGAAGAAAACACACAATGTTCAACCTTCTGCACAAGCAGAAGATCAAGTCCATCACATTTGAAACACTGCAGTACAGGAACGTCTGACCAATATGGTCATCTGAGCTGCTGTGTAGGCGTCTACCACGGCCTCCAGGGGTCGCTGCTGACACTCTTGTCTTTGATGCCGCTGCTCTGGACTGTGGAGCTCAGTGGAGAGGAGTCAGCCTGTGTCAGGTGGTGATCAGAGGAAGACTGCAGCTTCTCCAAGCTCTTCATCACTCTTGTGTTGTGCTGCTGCTGCTGCTGCTGCTGCTGCTGCTGCAGTCGTCTCAGGACGCAAACTGTCATCTCCAGGATTTCTGCTTTCTCCAACTTGGAGTCTGGCTGCTGCTGGAGGAACTCTGGACCCAGGAGAGACTTGAGCTGCTCGATGCTGCAGTTGATTCGCTCTCTGCGCAGCTTCTCCACCAGAGGCTTTCTGAGCTGCAGGAAGAAGAACAAAGTCATCAGTCACTGATTCAGGAGTTCAGCAGGAACACACACAAGCTGTCATCAGGCACATTAAAAAACATCATAATAGTTGTTGAATTTACCTTGTGGCTCAGAGTGAGGTGCTCCTGAGAGTTGGTCATGGCTGCAGTGATTGTAGGAGCCATGGCTGGATGTGTGTGCTGTAGAGTCTCTGTCTGGAGAGAGAATGTGGTCTCTGCTGGCTGCATCCCTCCTATTTATAGTCCCACATCTCCATATGAATGTGTGGGTCTTGGTGAGACTGGACTTTCTCACACTCTCAGCCAATCAGGGAGCTGCCACAGACAATGAGGGATGTGACACCCTAAACGCTCTTATTGCCTGGGGGACAATGGTTGGGTCTCAGGAGAACAGGTGGAGGACTGGGGGGGTGATGGAGGGAGACTCTCAGAGCTGTGTGTGGATCTGGGAAAGTGGTGACCCTGTAGAGAGAGCAGATCTACTGCCTGATGCTGGGATCAATGACTCTGACTGAGCACACGCTCGTCACACGTCACACACGTACAGAGGATGACTGGACACGTGTGAATTTTAAATTCAGCATTCAAAATGTTTGCACATTATATTTTTGGATAATTCTCTGTCCATTTCAATAAGTCAGAATTACTTTTAAAAGATGTATATTTTTAGATTTCACTCTGTTTTCTAAGTGTGAAAGCAAGACTTTGAAAAACATATAAGTTATCAGACAATAAAGTTGTCCAATAAAATGAAATCGTTTTGCATCCTTGAAAGAAGATGATAAAATTAAGAAATCCACTCTGTTCATTTTATCTCTTTAATCCAATGTCACTAAAACCAGTTCATTTTGTAACTTTTTGTTTACGGAGAGCAAATGTAAAACAAATGGATCAGTCAGGATTGTTTTTCTCTTGGTTTCTCAGTCTAGTATTTTTTTCCCTCAAAATTTTGCTGTCTGAGGCAAGACTTTTAGAACTTTATAAGTATTCAAGCGAGGCGACACACTGGGTCAACACAATAATCAGCAGCTGTCCAGATGCATCAGAGTCTTTGACACGTGCCCTGCAGTCAGTGTGAGGAACGTGGAGACCTGTTTCCCACACTGACTCCCTCCATGGTCCGTGGAGCACAAAGGCACTTTAGTGACAGATGCTGGCTGTGTGTTGTCACAGAAACACAGTGTGACATCACCAGCCATCTGGAGGGAACACACGCCATTGGCCGGTTCCCACAATTTGTGCAATTAGTGATTTCCTTGATCAATGTGGGTTTAAATTTTACTCAAGTGTTTAATCAACTTATTGTCTTATTTTTATAATCTCAGTTTGAGCCTCCCGTCATCAACTTGGCAAACACAATACTTTTTTTTTTTTTTTTTAACAGGATAAATGTTTTCAGTTCAACACTCTACTCTATGAGGGTGGGGATCTTCATGGGGGCAGCTGCTCCCCAAAGTGTGCCAAATCCCTTTGGGGAATTATTTGGCTGGTGGTGGGAGAGAGGCTCTCCAGAGCTTTCCCACACTCTGTCTAGTAGCAGAAGATCAGCACGTGTCACTCCGCAGAGTTCTGGATTTAATATACGACTGATGAAATTGTGTTGTCAAAAAAGGCTTATTTTTGACATGAGAAAACATCAGTGTAGTTCATTGTTGCAGACTTAGGAGGACTGACGGGGCAGAGTGTGTTGATCCCTTTCATTAGGCAGAGCCTTCATATAACAGTCACAAAGGCATGTCATCAGGTTAGAACAAAACTGGATTTGAGTGATGCAAAAATATGCGTAGCAGAGAAACTCGTGAGGCTTCTCGGAGAAGATGATTGGCCTCGTTGTTTTTGCGATTGTTTTTATTGAGCAAATTTATCGATTGTGCTTCGATACGACACACCAAAGCGCCACTGATGAAGAAAGAGAAAGAAGAGAAATTCAATAGATTATATAAATATATATGTTAACAATATAAAGTCTAAGCTGAATGTTTAAATTGGATTGAACATTTTTAAGTGAACATATTTTTTACACAACAATCAATAAAGTGCAGGATGGATTGCTTTTACAAATAAATTAAAGAAATAAAACTGAAAAGAATGAAAAGAACAAGCAATCCTGATTCATAGCCTACTCTACGCAAGCTACGCAGCCAGTACGCAGTTGTTGTGAATGGGTTGTGCAACGGTCGTGCCCGCAGCTACGTAGATTGCGGTCTTGAACGCAAACTCTATGGAAACAAAAACGTGAGTTTGAATCCAGAATAAATGTACATTCCAGACAACTCAGAAATACGGGACAAACCTCTTCCCGTATCGATCCAAAACGAGACGCACCATTTAAATATGGGACAGTTTGGTATTTTAGGGAATGGCTGGCAACTATAATTCAATGTGTGTCTGGACGAGGTGTGTGTGTGTGTGTGGGTGGGGGGCGGGGGGTGTACTTTTACCTCGCTATGACTGAAAAGTGTGGATTACTTCCAGTGGAATTTTCTGTTACATGTTATCTGAAATTCTGATAACTCAGTGACGAATAACATTTACTGATTGGTTATAATTGGTCAGTGATGAAATGCACCATTATAAATGAAGCTGATATTAACAGTTTTTTTTTTTTTTTAAATCAGGTTTGTTCGGTTTTGTTAGGTAAAGATAGAAGATAAAGGACAACAAATCCAAACATACATACAAACAAAATCTTGATTTAAAATTTTTGTTTATTCAGCATTACTTCATTCAACATGAAGTGAAAGAGCTCCAACTAGAGGTGATGATGCATCACAACAACAACTTGTACATTTCGACAAAACACTGTACTCAGACTGAGTAAAGGAAGAGACGTCTTTATAAAAGACACAACTTGGACAACATGTGAGGACACAATTCTCACTGTCCACTGAGGGTTTTCACTAAAGTAGCAAAACATTTGCACTTTGTGAAGTAAAACAATAAAACTGACCTGAAAACAGATCAGATTGTTCTCAACAACCAGTGAAATCAAATTGTCAGAGTTGAAATAACTTGGTCACTATAAAAGTGTGACAGTGTGACATCAAACAAACCTTTTACGGTAAAAGAATACACACAGTGATCTTAAAACAGACCATTAGTCAATAATCATGTCAACTGAAGACTAAATGTCCATTAAAGGACAAATAAAATGATGATTGATTATCAATCAGTAAATATTATCACCACTGCATGATGATGATGTACATTAAAGAATAAAAGTGCCACAGGAAAACTATGAGAGGAATCAAACCTTTCAAAATAAAAGGATAAACATTAGGATCTGACACCAGATCAGTTTGAAATAACAACAAAACAGATCGCAATGATCTCAACAACCAGTGAATTCTGTCATTGACAGAGTTAAAATAACTTGGTCACTATAAAGGTGACAGTGTGACATCAAACAAACCTTTTACAATAAAAGAGTAAACACAGTGATCTTAAAACAGATCATTAGTCAATAATCATGTCATTGAAGACTAAATGTCCATTAAAGGACAAATACAAATGAAGATTGATTATCAATCAGTAACAATTAACAACACTACATTATAGTAACAATGTGCGTTGAAGAATAAAAGTGTCACAGGAAAACTATGACAAGAATCAAACCTTTCAAAATAAAAGGAAGAACATTTTGATCTGACACCAGATCAGTATGAAATAATCACACAGATTAAAGTAAGGTCAGGTCCATTCTGACAAAATGTCCATAAAAAGGACAGTTAGAGTTTGTTGATCACAGCCATCAGTGAAGACAACAAACGTTAGAGGAGAAAAACTCCCAAAACAGGAAGTACAGTGAGCTAGAATCATCACTGCTGATGCAGTCACATCTGCCTCATGCACCCAGCATGACAACATGTTGTCTTGGTCACTTCAACATGTTGTTGCTGTCGTTTCCTCAGGAAATGAAGAAAACACACAATGTTCAACCTTCTGCACAAGCAGAAGATCAAGTCCATCACATTTGAAACACTGCAGTACAGGAACGTCTGACCAATATGGTCATCTGAGCTGCTGTGTAGGCGTCTACCACGGCCTCCAGGGGTCGCTGCTGACACTCTTGTCTTTGATGCCGCTGCTCTGGACTGTGGAGCTCAGTGGAGAGAAGTCAGCCTGTGTCAGGTGGTGATCAGAGGAAGACTGCAGCTTCTCCAAGCTCTTCATCGCTCTTGTGCTGTGCTGCTGCTGCTGCTGCAGTCGTCTCAGGACGCAAACTGTCATCTCCAGGATTTCTGCTTTCTCCAACTTGGAGTCTGGCTGCTGCTGGAGGAACTCTGGACCCAGGAGAGACTTGAGCTGCTCGATGCTGCTGTTGATTCGCTCTCTGCGCAGCTTCTCCACCAGTGGCTTTCTGAGCTGCAGGAAGAAGAACAAAGTCATCAGTCACTGATTCAGGAGTTCAGCAGGAACACACAAAAGCCATCATCAGACACATTAAAAAAAAGTCACAATGGTTGTTGAATTTACCTTGTGGCTCAGAGTGAGGTGCTCCTGAGAGTTGGTCATGGCTGCAGTGATTGTAGGAGCCATGGCTGGATGTGTGTGCTGTAGAGTCTCTGTCTGGAGAGAGAATGTGATCTCTGCTGGCTGCATCCCTCCTATTTATAGTCCCACATCTCCATATGAATGTGTGGGTCTTGGTGAGACTGGACTTTCTCACACTCTCAGCCAATCAGGGAGATGCCGCAGACAATGAGGGATGTGACACCCTAAACGCTCTTATTGCCTGGGGGACAATGGTTGGGTCTCGGGGGAACAGGTGGAGGACTGGGGGGGGTGATGGAGGGAGACTCTCAGAGCTGTGTGTGGATCTGGGAAAGTGGTGACCCTGTAGAGAGAGCAGATCTGCTGCCTGATGCTGGGATCAATGACTCTGACTGAGCACACGCTGGTCACACACGTGGAGAGGATGAATGGAAGCATAGAATAGATTTTTGGACGAAGTTTAAAATGTTAAACAAAAACTTTAAACTTTAAAACTTAATAAATCTTTAATCAGGTGTAATTCAAAAACAGTTTATTTAGTACTTTTTGTAACAGAGAGCAATTATCAAATTAATAAAAAGTTCAGCCTTTTTTTTATTTTTATTTCTCTTTTTTTTTTCAAAGAAGCAAGACTTTCCGAACTCTAGAAGTTTCCAGCCAGCACAACACATTGAGTCAACACAATAATCAGCAGCTGTCCAGATGCAGCAGAGTCTTTGACACGTGCCCTGCAGTCAGTGTGAGGAACGTGGAGACCTGTTTCCCACACTGACTCCCTCCATGGTCAATGGAGCACAAAGGCACTCCAGTGACAGATGCTGGATGTGTGGTGTGTGTGACATCACCAGCCATCTGGAGGGAAAGTACGCCATTGGCTGATTCTCACACTTTGCACAATTTGAAATTTTAAACCAAAAGAAGAGCTTAAAAGTCAAAATAGTGAATCATATGAAATTTTGAGATTTCAATTCTCAGTATGAAATTCCAGATATGATCATGTCTTAGCAGTGACCTCTAACAGAATCAATATATCAGATCCACACTTGAGGGTGGGGGTCTTCCTGGGGGGCAGCTGTTTCCTGAAGTGTGCCAAATCCCTTTGGGGAATTATTTGGCTGCTGGTGGGAGGGATGGGACTGGATCTAAAGTGTGTTCTCCAGAGCTTTCCCACACTCCGTCTAGCAGCACCACATCAGCGTGTGTCGCTTGTAGTCAAATTCATGTGAGATCCAACAGAGTCGATGGTGAGGGCACAAAGCGTTCAAATAAATAAGATGAAATCGAGACATTTGAGTTGCAAGCATTGGAGACTCAGAGGCATTCATAATAAAAATGCTGCTTGACAGTGAGAACCTCCAAGTGATGAAGAACAGTGCCATTAAACTTTAGCATTTGCAGATTGTCTTGTAAATGTGTGACTCAGTAGGAGGGAAATAATGTAAAGGCTTAGAAATTCAGCAAGACTCGAATCACACAATGCATGTTTTTCTTCTGTAATTGTATTAATGGTTTACTCCAAAACATTGAAAGTGTCCCACTCTTGCCCGAGGCCAGTGACTGTTGCTAATGAGATGCACAATAAGACACACTTCTATTGTTGCAGCGGTGAAAGGACAGAGTGTGGGAAACCAGAGGAAAGTCCCTCACAGAGACCTGAGGGACAATAGATCCAGACCTCTGACCTGAAGACTCAGCTTCACAGGGAGACTGGCTGAAACTCAAATTCCTTCAAATGTACCTAAATATGTCATAGGCTTTAAAAGTGAAGTTTTTTCAATGCCAATCAAAAAATGTTAGTGAGAATGGAGAGAGAATAGTAGGACACTTAAACAAATCTGTACATGCAACCACATAACCAGATATCGTGATGGTACATATGACCAAATGATAATTTTTCATTTCAATCACCAGACCAATTAGCCCTCAACTTTATTCACCCCTGTCACACTTTAGACCAAATGCTGCTCAGTGTTTCACCACTAAATGAGCCAGTGCAATGATGAAAAAACTGAAGACATTTTGCTTGGGTTCCCACGTCAATATTTTTCATAGTGATTCTCAACATCAATAACTACTCCACGTCAGCAAATCTATTCTACATGTTTAGGCACATTTTCATTCCATCATTTCAATGTCAAATGTGAACGTGGATCAAGATATTCAATGTAAGAATGGAGATAATCACAACATTTCACAATGTAACAAACAACAACAAAAAATCAAGCATTCAAATACTGGTTGTAATGACTGTGTGTCATTGCGGAACAATAAAAGTGACCTACCATGATACCGGTAACTCATCATTTTGAATAGTATTGATTTAAAAAGTATTGATTGAATGTTAAATTGTGTCTCCTATTTAATGTGAATTCAATGTTGTGTTTAATGAAAGTGTACACAATTAATGCTTGTTGAAAATTTAAAATTTTCACACCCTCCAAAACCGGCCAATGGGGTGCGTTCCCTCCAGATGGCTGGTGATGTCACACTGTCTTTCTGTGACCACACACTGCCAGCATCTGTCACTGAAGTGCCTTTGTGCTCCATGGAGGGAGTCAGTGTGGGAAATCGAGCTCTATGTGTTCCTCACACTGACTGCAGGGCACGTGTCAAAGACTCTGCTGCATCTGGACACCTGCTGAATATTGTGTTGACTCAATGTGTTGTGTTGCCTGGAAACTTCTAGAGTTCTGATTAATTCTTTGAGTGAAATATTTTTGCATTCATGAAAAATGATTTAAAAAAAAAAAAAAAAAGTGAACTCACTCTGTTGATAACAATAATGCAATAACACAAAAGTCACAATAATCAGCAGTTGTCCGAAGCCCTGTAGTCTTTGACACGCGCCTGTGTGAGGAGCACGTAGAGCTGTTTCCCACACCGACCCCTTCAATGCTCAATGGAGCCAAAAGACACTTCAGCGGCAGATGCTGTCTGTGTGTTGTCATAGAAACAAAGTGTGACATCATCTGGAGGGAAAGTGTGTCACTGGCTGATTCGGAGGGTGTGAGGAATTTTACATTTCAGCAACAAGTCTTGTGTGGAGATTCATCACATTATTTAACATAGAATACACATGTAATGTAAAAATAAAATAAACATTAAATACTTGAGTCATAATGATTTGTTGTTGTCTCCTCTTTGTCAATCCATATCCTGTGAAATTATCATTTATCATAACTGATAAATGATAATTTAATATGATAATATGATAATATGATAATTTAATATCACTGTGATTGTTCAGGCTCACAGTCATTACAACCAATTTTTTAATGCCAGATTTTGTGTTTTCGCAAAATGCACAAAAGTTCACAAAGTGCTACAAACAACTTTTAGTTTAGTTTGAAGGTATTTCGGATACTGCAGCCAGTCTCCCTGTGAAGCTGAGTCTTCAGGTCAGAGGTCTGGATCTATTGTCCCTCAGGTCTCTGTGAGGGACTTTCCTCTGGTTTCCCACACTCTGTCCTTTCACCGCTGCAACAATAGAAGTGTGTCTTATTGTGCATCTCATTAGCAACAGTCACTGGCCTCGGGCAAGACTGTGACACTTTCAATGTTTTGGAGTAAACCATTAATACAATTACAGAAGAAAAACATGCATTGTGTGATTCGAGTCTGGCTGAATTTCTAAGCCTTTACATTATTTCCCTCCTACTGAGTCACACATTTACAAGACAATCTGCAAATGCTAAAGTTTAATGGCACTGTTCTTCATCACTTGGAGGTTCTCACTGTCAAGCAGCATTTTTATTATGAATGCCTCTGAGTCTCCAATGCTTGCAACTCAAATGTCTCGATTTCATCTTATTTATTTGAACGCTTTGTGCCCTCACCATCGACTCTGTTGGATCTCACATGAATTTGACTACAAGCGACACACGCTGATGTGGTGCTGCTAGACGGAGTGTGGGAAAGCTCTGGAGAACACACTTTAGATCCAGTCCCATCCCTCCCACCAGCAGCCAAATAATTCCCCAAAGGGATTTGGCACACTTCAGGAAACAGCTGCCCCCCAGGAAGACCCCCACCCTCAAGTGTGGATCTGATATATTGATTCTGTTAGAGGTCACTGCTAAGACATGATCATATCTGGAATTTCATACTGAGAATTGAAATCTCAAAATTTCATATGATTCACTATTTTGACTTTTAAGCTCTTCTTTTGGTTTAAAATTTCAAATTGTGCAAAGTGTGAGAATCAGCCAATGGGGAGCTTTCCCTCCAGATGGCTGGTGATGTCACACACACCACACATCCAGCATCTGTCACTGGAGTGCCTTTGTGCTCCATTGACCATGGAGGGAGTCAGTGTGGGAAACAGGTCTCCACGTTCCTCACACTGACTGCAGGGCACGTGTCAAAGACTCTGCTGCATCTGGACAGCTGCTGATTATTATGTTGACCCAGTGTGTTGTGTTGGCTGGAAACTTCTAGAGTTTTGAAAGTCTTGCTTCAGACAGCAAATTTTTTGAAAAGAATATGTGAATTTATGAATGAATGAATGAACGAACGAACGAATTAATAATGATAATAATAATAATAATAATAATAATAATAATAATAATAGAACAATCCTGATTTTTTTTCTGTTCTCTCTTATTAATACCACTAAATTAACTGGTTCGAATGACTGATTTAATCAACAAATTGGACTTCTCACATCAATAAGCTTCATGGATTAAAAAAAAGTTTTTATCTAACATATTAAACTTTGTCAGAAGTTTTTTTTCTATGTTTCCATTCAGCCTCGCCACGTGTGTGACGTGACGAGCGTGTGCTCAGCCAGAGTCATTGATCCCAGCATCAGGCAGCAGATCTGCTCTTTCAACATAACAGGGTCACCACTTTCCCAGATCTACACACAGCTCTGAAGGTCTCCCTCCATCACCCCCCCAGTCCTCCACCTGTTCCCCCGAGACCCAACCATTGTCCCGCAGGCGATAAGTGCGTTTAGGGTGTCACATCCCTCATTGTCCATGGTCCTGCTCCCTGATTGGCTGAGAGTGTGAGAAAGTCCAGTCTCACCAAGACCCACACATTCATATGGAGATGTGGGACTATAAATAGGAGGGATGCAGCCAGCAGAGATCACATTCTCTCTCCAGACAGAGACTCTACAGCACACACATCCAGCCATGGCTCCTACAATCACTGCAGCCATGACCAACTCTCAGGAGCACCTCACTCTGAGCCACAAGGTAAATTCAACAACCATTATGATGTTTTTTAATGTGCCTGATGACAGCTTGTGTGTGTTCCTGTTGAACTCCTGAATCAGTGACTGATGACTTTGTTCTTCTTCCTGCAGCTCAGAAAGCCTCTGGTGGAGAAGCTGCGCAGAGAGCGAATCAACAGCAGCATCGAGCAGCTCAAGTCTCTCCTGGGTCCAGAGTTCCTCCAGCAGCAGCCAGACTCCAAGCTGGAGAAAGCAGACATCCTGGAGATGACAGTTTGCGTCCTGAGACGACTGCAGCAGCAGCAGCAGCAGCAGCAGCAGCAGCAGCAGCAGCACAACACAAGAGTGATGAAGAGCTTGGAGAAGCTGCAGTCTTCCTCTGATCACCACCTGACACAGGCTGAATTCTCTCCACTGAGCTCCACAGTCCAGAGCAGCGGCATCAAAGACAAGAGTGTCAGCAGCGACCCCTGGAGGCCGTGGTAGACGCCTACACAGCAGCTCAGATGACCATATTGGTCAGACGTTCCTGGACTGCAGTGTTTCAAATGTGATGGACTTGATCTTCTGCTTGTGCAGAAGGTTGAACATTGTGTGTTTTCTTCATTTCCTGAGGAAACGACAGCAACAACATGTTGAAGTGACCAAGACAACATGTTGTCATGCTGGTTGCATGAGGCAGATGTGACTGCATCAGCAGTGGTGATTCTAGCTCACTGTACTTCCTGTTTTGGGAGTTTTTGACCTCTAACGTTTGTTGTCTTCACTGATGGCTGTGATCAACAAACTCTAACTGTCCTTTTTATGGACATTTTGTCAGAAGGTACCTGACCTTACTTTAATCTGTTTGATTATTTCATACTGATCTGGTGTCAGATCCTAATGTTTTTCCTTTTATTTTGAAAGGTTTAATTCTTGTCATAGTTTTCCTGTGACACTTTTATTCATTAATGTACATCATCATCATGCAGTGGTGATATTTGTTACTGATTGATAATCAATCATCATTTTATTTGTCCTTTAATGGACATTTAGTCTTCAATGACATGATTATTGACTAATGGTCTGTTTTAAGATCACTGTGTTTACTCTTTTATTATAAAAGGTTTGTTTGATGTCACACTGTCACACTTTTGTAGTGACCAAGTTATTTTAACTCTGTCAGTGACAGAAATGAATGGTTGTTGAGATCGTTGTGATCTGTGTTTTTTTTTTTTCTTTACTTCACAAAGTGCAAATGTTTTGCTACTTTAGTGAAAACCCTCAGTGGACAGTGAGAATTGTGTCCTCACATGTTGTCCACGTTGTGTCTTTTATAAAGACGTCTCTTCCTTTACTCAGTCTGAGTACAGTGTCTTGTAGAAATGTACAAGTTGTTGTTGTGATGCATCATCGCCTCTAGTTGGAGCTCTCTCACTTCACTTGGCTCAATGAGTCCTGCTAAATAAACAGAAATGAATAATCAAAGTATTGTGTAACTGTCCTTTTATTAATTTACAGAAGAGAAAGTTTTTAACATCATACCAACTAACATCAATTTTGTTTTACTCATTAATGCTTGGGATCGTTCCAGTAATGAGCTACGCAATCACATTTGGATTTTGTCAAAATTTAACAAAAAATTTTCATCGATCAATATCAACCTTAATTTAAGAAAAAAAAATAACAACAGACAAAAAAAAACACATCAGATTCAGTTGATATTGAGATGCACAATGAGACACAGTTCTATTGCATAAGTATGACCAACCAGAGTAAACTCCCTCACAGAGACCTGAGGGACAATAGATCCAGACCTCTGACCTGAAGACCCAGAGCTTTATGAGCACTCTTGTCTCAATGGGCATCAAACCACCTATAATTTATTTTAATACTTTTTTCAATGACATTAACACTGTGAGGGATAATATCTGCATATGCACAATAACACATGAGAAGCATAATAGAAACTGACAATTTTTTTTCCAGTCATTCTTTTCATTAGAAGTGTCTCAGTGCCTCAGTAATCGAGCCCTGTTTCTCGTCATCGTCAGCTGATCACCTCACAGTATTTCAACTCCTCATGGGGACTCCAGGAATATTCTTGTGATGTTTCTCCTGTTCTAGAAACTTGCAATGCCAATGTGTGACAGTTCGTCCAGTGCCTCGCCAGTCATTTGAGTTGCTTCACCAGCATTCTTCTGGTTTTCCCAACCACCAGAAGTGAAACAAGATGAGGATTTGGCTCCACAACTGGCTGATTATGTCACACTTTGACTGGCAAGCCTTTGTGCATCTTGATTTACTGAATCCAAATTTTAACTTTTAACATAACATTTTGGTATTTAGCATTTAGTATAAGTATTTACAAAAATATACTTGCTATTTCTCAAATATAGTGATTTATTTTGTAACGTTAACAAGTGTAAACACAATGATCACAGTGAAATTAGGCACTTAAGAAGGACACACTATAAGGCACACACTATTTGAATTTTAAGCTTTGTTTAATCAGCAGAGCTGCAACTAGAGGTGATGATGCATCACAACAACAACTTGTACATTTCTACAAGACACTGTACTCAGACTGAGTAAAGGAAGAGACGTCTTTATAAAAGACACAACGTGGACAACATGTGAGGACACAATTCTCACTGTCCACTGAGGGTTTTCACTAAAGTAGCAAAACATTTGCATTTTGTGAAGTAAAACAATAAAACTGACCTGAAAACAGATCACATTGTTCTCAACAACCAGTGAAATCAAACTGTAAGAGTTAAAATAACTTGGTCACTACAAAAGTGTGACAGTGTGACATCAAAGAAACCTTTTACAATAAAAGAATACACACAGTGATCTTAAAACAGATCATTTGTCAATAATCACATCAAGTGAAGAGACGTCCATGAAGACTAAATGTCCATTAAAGGACAAATAAAATGATGATTGATTATCAATCAGTAAAAATTATCACCACTGCATGATGATGATGTACATTGAAGAATAAAAGTGTCACAGGAAAGTTATGACAGGAATCAAACCTTTCAAAATAAAAGGATAAACATTTCGATCCGACACCAGATCAGTTTGAAATAACAACAAAACAGATCGCAATGATCTCAACTACCAGTGAATTCTGTCATTGACAGAGTTAAAATAACTTGGTCACTATAAAGGTGACAGTGTGACATCAAACAAACCTTTTACAATAAAAGAGTAAACACAGTGATCTTAAAACAGACCATTAGTCAATAATCATGTCAACTGAAGACTAAATGTCCATTAAAGGACAAATAAAATGAAGATTGATTATCAATCAGTAACAATTATCACCACTGCTTTACAGTGACGATGAGCGTTGAGGAATTAAAGTGTCACAGGAAAACTATGACAAGAATCAAACCTTTCAAAATAAAAGGATAAACATTTCGATCTGACACCAGATCAGTATGAAATAATCACACAGATTAAAGTAAGGTCAGGTCCATTCTGACAAAATGTCCATAAAAAGGACAGTTAGAGTTTCTTGATCACAGCCATCAATGAAGACAACAAACGTTAGAGGTCAAAAACTCCCAAAACAGGAAGTACAGTGAGCTAGAATCATCACTGCTGATGCAGTCACATCTGCAGCAGCATGACAACATGTTGTCTTTGTCACTTCAACATGTTATTGCTTTCGTTTCCTCAGGAAACGAAGAAAACACACAATGTTCAACCTTCTGCACAAGCAGAAGATCAAGTCCATCACATTTGAAACACTGCAGTCCAGGAACGTCTGACCAATATGGTCATCTGAGCTGCTGTGTAGGCGTCTACCACGGCCTCCAGGGGTCGCTGCTGACACTCTTGTCTTTGATGCCGCTACTCTGGACTGTGAAGCTCAGTGGAGAGAAGTCAGCCTGTGTCAGGTGGTGATCAGAGGAAGACTGCAGCTTCTCCAAGCTCTTCATCACTCTTGTGCTGTGCTGCTGCTGCTGCTGCTGCTGCTGCTGCTGCAGTCGTCTCAGGACGCAAACTGTCATCTCCAGGATTTCTGCTTTCTCCAGCTTGGAGTCTGGCTGCTGCTGGAGGAACTCTGGACCCAGGAGAGACTTGAGCTGCTCGATGCTGCTGTTGATTCGCTCTCTGCGCAGCTTCTCCACCAGAGGTTTTCTGAGCTGCAGGAAGAAGAACAAAGTCATCAGTCACTGATTCAGGAGTTCAGCAGGAACACACACAAGCTGTCATCAGGCACATTAAAAAACATCATAATAGTTGTTGAATTTACCTTGTGGCTCAGAGTGAGGTGCTCCTGAGAGTTGGTCATGGCTACAGTGATTGTAGGAGCCATGGCTGGATGTGTGTGCTGTAGAGTCTCTGTCTGGAGAGAGAATGTGATCTCTGCTGGCTGCATCCCTCCTATTTATAGTCCCACATCTCCATATGAATGTGTGGGTCTTGGTGAGACTGGACTTTCTCACACTCTCAGCCAATCAGGGAGCTGCCGCAGACAATGAGGGATGTAGCACCCTTAACACACTTATTGCCTGGGGGACAATGGTTGGGTCTCGGGGGAACAGGTGGAGGACTGGGGGGGTGATGGAGGGAGACTCTCAGAGCTGTGTGTGGATCTGGGAAAGTGGTGACCCTGTAGAGAGAGCAGATCTGCTGCCTGATGCTGGGATCAATGACTCTGACTGAGCACACGCTTGTCACACCGTCACACACATCCACAGGATGACTGGGCATATAGAACTTTAGACTGAGTTTAATATGATTAATCAAATTCTTTTTAAGACCATGAAAAAATATAAATGTGATGAATCCACTTTGTTTATTAAATTTGTTTTATCAAATGTCATTAAAACTATTCATTGACTATTTTGAGAGAGCAGTAATGAAATAAATTATTAATTCAGGATTTTTTTTTTTATTTCTCGATTCTCATATTCTTTTCCAAAATGTTGCCATCTGAAGCAAGACTTTCCGAACATTAGAAGTTTCCAGCCAGCACAACACATTGAGTCAACACAATAATCAGCAGCTGTCCAGATGCAGCAGAGTCTTTGACACGTGCCCTGCAGTCAGTGTGAGGAACGTGGAGACCTGTTTCCCACACTGACTCCCTCCATGGTCAATGGAGCACAAAGGCACTCCAGTGACAGATGCTGGATGTGTGGTGTGTGTGACATCACCAGCCATCTGGAGGGAAAGCTCCCCATTGGCTGATTCTCACACTTTGCACAATTTGAAATTTTAAACCAAAAGAAGAGCTTAAAAGTCAAAATAGTGAATCATATGAAATTTTGAGATTTCAATTCTCAGTATGAAATTCCAGATATGATCATGTCTTAGCAGTGACCTCTAACAGAATCAATATATCAGATCCACACTTGAGGGTGGGGGTCTTCCTGGGGGGCAGCTGTTTCCTGAAGTGTGCCAAATCCCTTTGGGGAATTATTTGGCTGCTGGTGGGAGGGATGTGACTGGATCTAAAGTGTGTTCTCCAGAGCTTTCCCACACTCCGTCTAGCAGCACCACATCAGCGTGTGTCGCTTGTAGTCAAATTCATGTGAGATCCAACAGAGTCGATGGTGAGGGCACAAAGCGTTCAAATAAATAAGATGAAATCGAGACATTTGAGTTGCAAGCATTGGAGACTCAGAGGCATTCATAATAAAAATGCTGCTTGACAGTGAGAACCCCCAAGTGATGAAGAACAGTGCCATTAAACTTTAGCATTTGCAGATTGTCTTGTAAATGTGTGACTCAGCAGGAGGGAAATAATGTAAAGGCTTAGAAATTCAGCAAGACTCGAATCACACAATGCATGTTTTTCTTCTGTAATTGTATTAATGGTTTACTCCAAAACATTGAAAGTGTCCCACTCTTGCCCGAGGCCAGTGATTGTTGCTAATGAGATGCACAATAAGACACACTTCTATTGTTGCAGCGGTGAAAGGACAGAGTGTGGGAAACCAGAGGAAAGTCCCTCACAGAGACCTGAGGGACAATAGATCCAGACCTCTGACCTGAAGACTCAGCTTCACAGGGAGACTGGCTGAAACTCAAATTCCTTCAAATGTAACTGTGATTGTTTTGAACACTTTAAAAGGGAACTTTTAAGAAAACCAAAGTATCTTGCTGAAATGGATAAATTTGGACATTCAAAATCATCTAGACCTTTCAGACAACATGGTAGAACATGCAACCATCTGATTATTATCGTTTGAGTTAACAGACCAATGAACTCTCAACTTTATTCTCCCCAGTCATCAAAAAACACTCCACCAAATGCTGCTCAGCGTTAAACTGGCAAATTACCTCGAACGAATTTGAACAGATTGAATAAATGTTGCTGTTTTATCCTCTACAATTTTAATGTTTTTCATATTAATTATTAATATACACAATAACTCCATGCCATTAAATCTATTATCCATGTTTTTTGTATACATCATTAGACACATTTTTATTGCAATATAAGAATGTTAACAATCACGACATTTTACACTGTAATAAATGACAATAAAAATGATGCATTCAAATATTGGTTGTAATGACTGAGTCATTAATAATTATAGTGACCTATTATATTAACCAATAACTTCTCTGAATATGGATTTACACAAACGCTGTGACAAACAAATCATTATGACTCAAGTGTTTTTTGTTTTTTTGTTTGTTTTTGTTTACATTGAATGCGGATTCTATGTTAAACTATGTGTTAAAACTTTGCACAATAGTTGTCGGTGAAAATTTGAATTTTTCACACCCTCCGTATCAGCCAATGGGGAGCTTTCCCTCCAGATCACTGGTGATGTCACACACCACACGTCCAGCATCTGTCACTGGAGTGCCTTTGTGCCCCATAGACCATTGAGGGAGTCAGTGTGGGAAACAGAGCTCTTCACGTTCCTCACACAAACTGCAGGGCACGTGTCAAAGACTCTGCTGCATCTGGACAGGTGTATGAACGTTGTGTTGACCCAATGTATTGCATCAAATGAAAAATTAAGTTCTAAAAGTTTCTCCAGCTTAGTCAGCAAAATTTTGGAAAGATAATATCGGATTGAGAAATCAATGAGAAAATAATGAATTTTCTTTTTGTTTGTTTTGTTTGGATTACTCTATCAGGATAATATGAAATCAAACGATTTAATGACAACTGATTGAACATGTTTCATGAACATATTGGATTTTTTACGTTCCTCAAACACTTTCATGTATAACAAAGACTTGTTTTGAAGTTTTAAACTCAGTCTGAAACTTTTATACTGGTTTCCATTCATCCTCTCCCCATGTGTGACGCTGTGACGAGCGTGTGCTCAGTCAGAGTCATTGATCCCAGCATCAGGCAGCAGATCTGCTCTCTCTACAGGGTCACCACTTTCCCAGATCCACACACAGCTCTGAGGGTCTCCCTCCATCACCCCCCCAGTCCTCCACCTGTTCCCCCGAGACCCAACCATTGTCCCCCAGGCAATAAGAGCGTTTAGGGTGTCGCATTCCTCATTGTCTGAGGCAGAGCTCCCTGATTGGCTGAGAGTGTGAGAAAGTCCAGTCTCACCAAGACCCACACATTCATATGGAGATGTGGGACTATAAATAGGAGGGATGCAGCCAGCAGAGATCACATTCTCTCTCCAGACAGAGACTCTACAGCACACACATCCAGCCATGGCTCCTACAATCACTGCAGCCATGACCAACTCTCAGGAGCACCTCACTCTGAGCCACAAGGTAAATTCAACAACCATTATGATGTTTTTTAATGTGCCTGATGACAGCTTGTGTGTGTTCCTGTTGAACTCCTGAATCAGTGACTGATGACTTTGTTCTTCTTCCTGCAGCTCAGAAAGCCTCTGGTGGAGAAGCTGCGCAGAGAGCGAATCAACAGCAGCATCGAGCAGCTCAAGTCTCTCCTGGGTCCAGAGTTCCTCCAGCAGCAGCCAGACTCCAAGCTGGAGAAAGCAGAAATCCTGGAGATGACAGTTTGCGTCCTGAGACGACTGCAGCAGCAGCAGCAGCAGCAGCAGCAGCAGCAGCAGCAGCAGCAGCACAGCACAAGAGTGATGAAGAGCTTGGAGAAGCTGCAGTCTTCCTCTGATCACCACCTGACACAGGCTGACTTCTCTCCACTGAGCTCCACAGTCCAGAGCAGCGGCATCAAAGACAAGAGTGTCAGCAGCGACCCCTGGAGGCCGTGGTAGACGCCTACACAGCAGCTCAGATGACCATATTGGTCAGACGTTCCTGGACTGCAGTGTTTCAAATGTGATGGACTTGATCTTCTGCTTGTGCAGAAGGTTGAACATTGTGTGTTTTCTTCATTTCCTGAGGAAACGAAAGCAACAACATGTTGAAGTGACAAAGACAACATGTTGTCATGCTGGTTGCATGAGGCAGATGTGACTGCATCAGCAGTGATGATTCTAGCTCACTGTACTTCCTGTTTTGGGAGTTTTTGACCTCTAACGTTTGTTGTCTTCACTGATGGCTGTGATCAACAAACTCTAACTGTCCTTTTTATGGACATTTTGTCAGAATGGACCTGACCTTACTTTAATCTGTGTGATTATTTCATACTGATCTGGTGTCAGATCAAAATGTTCTTCCTTTTATTTTGAAAGGTTTGATTCCTCTCATAGTTTTCCTGTGACACTTTAATTCTTCAACGCACATTGTTACTATAATGTAGTGTTGTTAATTGTTACTGATTGATAATCAATCATCATTTTATTTGTCCTTTAATGGACATTTAGTCTTCAATGACATGATTATTGACTAATGGTCTGTTTTAAGATCACTGTGTTTACTCTTTTATTGTAAAAGGTTTGTTTGATGCCACACTGTCACCTTTATAGTGACCAAGTTATTTTAACTCTGTCAGTGACAGAAATGAATGGTTGTTGAGATCGTTGTGATCTGTGTTTTTTTTTTTTTTCTTTACTTCACAAAGTGCAAATGTTTTGCTACTTTAGTGAAAACCCTCAGTGGACAGTGAGATTTGTGTCCTCACATGTTGTCCAAGTTGTGTCTTTTATAAAGACGTCTCTTCCTTTACTCAGTCTGAGTACAGTGTCTTGTTGAAACGTACAAGTTGTTGTGATGCATCATCTCACTTCATGTGGCTCAATTGAGTCCTGCTGAATAAACATAAACTATAAATCCAAATCTTTTCTTCTTCCGTCATTTGAATTGTTCATGGTCATAAACGATTTTACATTTGTTCGTGGTCTAATTTTAATTTGAAAGGTTTCTATAAGTGTTTGATTGAGACACCGTAGGAACTCTGGAAACACATTATGAGCCAGAACATGCCTTGAAACATGTCTTTAATTCCCTTCCATTCAGTGATACCAACATCGGGTAATTAAGTAGCATGAATGAACACAAGACTTGTTTGACAATCCTAACAACCATTTTGGGCCGTTTTGTCACACAATGTATTAGAGAAATGGAATCATCAGTCTTAAATTCTAATACAAATAGACGTATAGTTTAGCATATTTAGCACGCCAACAGCACTAGAATGCTTAAAAATGTTATGATGAAAGTAATAAGTTGGGGTGGTGCAATTAAGAAACTCATAAGTTAAAGGTGGCAGCATAGTATGTTACAGTACATCACCCAGATTGTACCTTTATGGTTTAAGATTCAAAGTGTCTCCCTGTCAACATCACCGGGGGCAGCCAGTGGCGTTCTTTCCCTCCAGATGGTCGATTGATGTTGCTCTTTGGCTGAAACACGCCCACCGCCAATGGCAGAGGCAACATTTAGTGCTTCTGTTGTTCACCGACCAGTGATTGACAGTGTGGGAAACTCGGAGCAGCTCCACACCCACACAGACAGCAGGGCACAAGTCATGACAGGAAACCAGAGGACTGACACCTTGCCGTGTCTTGCTAGCTGAAAACTAAGCTAACTCCACTGCTACGGACATGATTGGATAGAAAATAATTGTCTGATATAACACGTTTAGAAAAAGTTTATTAAACTAGATTTTGGCAGTTGGTGTTTTACTGTGATGGTGATCTGATCGGACTTGATGGGCAAAGCTCTCTGCATACATCAAGTTTTGCCAGCTGGTTGGCAAACATCAGCTTCTCCTGTGATGGGAACATTGTGAAAGGTCATGTGACTGGCATAATGTGTGACTTAAAATGTGCAAGCATGCCGTCCACATCTCAAGCTGTCAGTGTGAATAAGGCCATCAGGGCTTCAGTTTCATGGTCATTTAACCTGCATTGATTTCTGGTTGGTATTTCCATCAGTGGTTTAAGTTGAGCTGAGCTTTGAGCAACACCAACGAATGGATTCATGAATGGAGGGAAATATAGTTGCTGCATACACTGTCTAGAGGAAGAGAAAAATTACCAACACAGTGTGATGTCACAATCCACTCTTATTTTGATCATATTCGTTGATCTGTATACAATAAAACATCTATTTCTTGACCTTTTATCACATATTAGTGCATTGATATTTGTGCATCTTTTAAATACCAGGGTGAGAGCGGCACTTAAAAGACATTTCATTATTTCTGGTATTTATTTTTTATTACATGCTTTGTCCTGAAGCTTCCTTTACTTATGATGTCTTCAGTCGATGCAAAATGATGAAAATCTAATTAATAAATCCGAAATATGAAGACATTCACAGTTTCTTTTCAGAGCTTTTCAGAGCAATTTTGAAATTTTATTACAGCACCATTCAGATGAAGTGGCTCAATAACGTTTCCCTGCCATGTGTGTCTTGTCAGCCTTTACTTATTATTTCGATGATCCTTTAACTGACTCCTTATCCCTATCAGTGAGAAAGATCTCGGCATTCCCCTCCTCTGCCCTCCAGGTGGGTCCACCTCCCATCTGCCCACGTGTCGGTCTGCAGTGTGTGTGTTTGTGTGTGTTTGTGTGTGTGTATGTGTGTGTGTGTATGGCAGCAGCTCAGGTTTCACAGCAGCCCCTCCTCTGGGCTCCCTCGGCTCCCCGCACACGGCTGGACGTGCCCTGGTCACACGCCCTCCCTTGCCTCCGCCGGGCTGGGAGCCGCAGCGACACACGGCTTCCCACACTTGAGTATGCGCCGCACACAATGGAAGTGTGTCTGCTCTCACAAAGCCTGCGGACCGTTCTCAGGCCAGATCCTCTTCACAGAGCCGCCATCTGCTCTGCCTCTAACCCTCAGCTGGGAAACACACAGTCAGGATAGAGGAAAACCTGCTTAAGATTATTTTTTTAACATTATAAAAAGTAAATTTTAAAAAAAAAGTTGCGTAAGTTTTATTAACTAAGGCTTTTTCAATTTTTAAGTTAAAAAAAAAAATCGAAAGATGAGGCACTCAAAGTAAAAAAAAAAAAAGAAAAAAAAAAGGAAATTTTACAGCACATGAATCAACCAAGGGGGTTTAGAAAGGGTCGGTACAAATTTTGTTGTTTAATTTTTCGGCATTTGTCGAGATCAAGAGTAGGAATAAGTTTGCCGTGTACACCTCAGGAAAAGCATTTTCCCACTGACCTTGCTAATCTGTGGCAGACAGATGAAGCATCCCACCTGTTCTCCATGACAGGCATTAAATTAAGCCCATTGTCCCGAGCTGGGAGTCTCCTGATTGGCCGAGAGGGAACGAGGGAGCACGGCGAGCTTTATAAATGCTGGGGTGCCGGGACTCCCGTGTCAACTCAGACATCCTCTGAAGGCCTGACAAGCAGCTGCAGCAGCAGACGAAGAAGAAGAAGAAACTTCCACACCACAAGAAGCTAAATCCAGCCATGGCACCATACTCAGACCTCGATCTGCAGGA
Source organism: Nelusetta ayraudi (assembly GCF_046127955.1). Taxonomy (NCBI): domain Eukaryota; kingdom Metazoa; phylum Chordata; class Actinopteri; order Tetraodontiformes; family Monacanthidae; genus Nelusetta; species Nelusetta ayraudi. The sequence continues at coordinate 7,370,679 of NW_027466067.1, read as the reverse complement.
CAGCGTGAAGGAGGAGCTCTTCAGGTGAGAAGATGGAGCCCAAACTGCCGATTAGACGATAAAAAAAACTAATTTGAGTTCCTCAGAATGTACACAGGGAAACACATATCTGACCTCTGATGCGGTTTTGCTCTTCTACAGGTGTAAACTTCACATGCTGGAGAAGAAGTGCTGCACCGGGGTGGAGAAGCTGAAGGCCCTGATCGCAGAACACCTGCAGAACGGCCTCCCCGTTGCCGAGATCCTGGAGAAGACAAAGTCCCTGCTCACCCTGCGCAGAGCCCTGCTGACGCACAGCGGTTACTCCAAGTATTCCCGGGACATCCTGCGCCTGTTTCCGGAGGCGGAGGACGACGTGGCTCCGCTGTGCTGCTGACCCTGGCGGCGAATATAGACTCTCAAGGACACTCAAAGCCACATGTCAATGACGGAGCTTTGACTTGGTCTGCTTGTAAAGGAGGAATTTCAAGAAGATCAACGGAACGCTCACGCGGTGTGATTTTTTTTAATGCCACAGGATGGAGAGAGAGCTGGATCCAGCGGAGAAGACGAGGAGGAACGATGTAGTGCTGCTATTTTACGAGATGTTTCAGTCTCACGCTCACAGGTCTTTTCAGAGTGCGAATGTGGTCTCTGAGCCACAGCGGGGGGAAAAGGCTGCTGAGGTTTAAATATTTTGGAAATGTTCAGACATTTCACGCGGTGAAATTGGCCTTTTTCTGAGGCCAAGCTGAGCACCTTTTCTATTTTAGTGTGTTTTGCCGTTTTGTCTTAATGCCTTGTTTCAGGGCTGTCTTATTTTATAAAGCCCCACCTTTCTTCTGAAAAGGGATTTGTTCTTGCCTTGTGTATGCCATGTATGCATGTTTCTTTGAATTATTCGCCATTTCTTAATTTGTATTCATCCAAAGTGGATTGTGCTTCTGTCTGAATGTTTTACGATTCAGAGATGTCAAGAGAAAGAAAATGAATAAATATGCCTGAGATTCAACAGAGCTTTTGTGTCATCGCACTTAATTTGATTGACATGCTTGGAAATCCATTGCCGTTGCTGAAATTGTTGGAATTCTTTTAAATTTTAGGCTTATTTATGAGCAGAACGCAGACATCCACCAACACAAAGTCTAGTTGGTGACGTGTTACAAATGAAATTTGGAAAAACTAGAAATTAATAGAATTGAAAAGTATAATAGTCCATGAACATGATGGTTTAAATAGATGCACACGCTCTTAGTATGACATTTACTGGATCAAACATGATGACCTTTGCTTTGAACCAAGTCTGCGTGATGCTGATCCTATAGCTTTCAATTGACATAACTTAAAATTCAAAGACCTGCCTTTGGAAGTGTGGTGGTGGCCACAGGTCATCACAAAAGATGAGAGAAGGCGAGTGAAAAAAGGAAGTTGTTTCTTATAACATAACTGATTAAATTAAAGAAAACAACCATGGGATGTGGAAGTCAGCAGTATGAGTAATGTAAATGTGGGTAAATTGTGTGTGTGTGTGTGTGTGTGTCACATTAACACCATGAAAAATGTTAACGATAATTGTTTTTGACATGCATAATCTCTATTTCACTCTTGTGAAAAGTACTTCTTCTTCAAGAAGATGACATCACAGACACCGATAAGGTGTGTTTTTGGATGTGATGTGTGACATGGCTCATCATCGATCAAATGTCTGATGTTCATTTTAAAACAAATAATCAAACTACAAGCAAGAGTCCCTTCACTACGATTTAAAGCAGTGGTTCTCAATCTTTCTCTGTCACGCCCCACCTTGGAGGAAGAAAATTTTTCAGAAGCCCCAAATTTTGACGTGGCTGTGTCTTGAGGAATCCTGATGAACCTGCAAGTGGCCCCATGTCTCTAGGACAAAGTTGACTTTTGACCCCATAGACTTGCATGGCATTAGAGAAAGAAAGAAATATTCAGCCGCCAGTTATTTACATTTCTGCAGTGTTAACTATTGTTCTGGAGCCCTACTGAGTGACAAACAAGCTGGAGCTTAATTTCCCCCAATTAGCAAGACAACGGGACAAGTGTATTGTTGTTTTTTGTGATTGTTTTAATGCGCATCACTTGGCTTGAAGAGATACATTCACAACAGGACTTTTACCTTCACTGAAGGTATGAGTGCTCTCACTCACAGAGTTACAAAGCAGCACTTTTGTCTTGGAGTTTCCCTAAAAATCAAAATGAATGAAGACATCATAGGAAAAACACGTGAGAGGGACTCTCATACAGAATATGTGAATATCACAAAGCTAAAAAATGTTTAACATTCGTTTTTTAACAATATCTCTCGAATGGAGAACATGTCATTGTCAATACAGGAACATTCCCACAGGGAATAAAATGATCCGAATCATCATCAGGAATAAGTCACATGGAGGTACACAGTACTCAGAAACCAACAAACACAGCCTTTACCAAAGGCAAATCGCGTTACTGTGGCGAAATCTAAGACGGAACAACCCAGCATCACTTGTGTGCCAGTCCAGCAGTCTCTACCACGGCCTCCAGGGGGCGCTGCTGATGGACGCGCTCTTGTCTTTGATCGCGGAGCTCAGTGGAGAGAAGCCAGTCTGTGTCATGTTCACATCAGAGGAAGACTGCCGCTTGCAGAGGTTCTTCATCACACTTCTGTGGTGCTGTATCTTCACTTGCTCACTGGACAGGAAGTGCTCCACCTCCTGGACGCACCTGGAGTAGCCCCGGCTGGCAGCCGCTGAATCGACAGCCTGACGCTGCTGCTGCAATCGTCTCAGGATGCAAACTGCCATCTCCAGGATGTCTGCTTTCTCCAACTTGGAGTCTGGCTGCTGCTGGAGGAACTCTGGACCCAGGAGAGACTTGAGCTGCTCGATGCTGCTGTTGATTCGCTCTCTGCGCAGCTTCTCCACCAGAGGCTTTCTGAGCTGCAGGAAGAAGAACAAAGTCATCAGTCACTGATTCAGGAGTTCAACAGGAACACACACAAGCTGTCATCAGGCACATTAAAAAACATCATAATGGTTGTTGAATTTACCTTGTGGCTCAGAGTGAGGTGCTCCTGAGAGTTGGTCATGGCTGCAGTGATTGTAGGAGCCATGGCTGGATGTGTGTGCTGTAGAGTCTCTGTCTGGAGAGAGAATGTGATCTCTGCTGGCTGCATCCCTCCTATTTATAGTCCCACATCTCCATATGAATGTGTGGGTCTTGGTGTGGCTGGACTTTCTCACACTCTCAGCCAATCGGGGCGCAGCGCTGCAGACAATGAGGGATGCGACACCCTAAACGCTCTTATTGCCTGGGGGACAATGGTTGGGTCTCGGGGGAACAGGTGGAGGACTGGGGGGGTGATGGAGGGAGACTCTCAGAGCTGTGTGTGGATCTGGGAAAGTGGTGACCCTGTAGAGAGAGCAGATCTGCTGCCTGATGCTGGGATCAATGACTCTGACTGAGCACACGCTCGTCACACACGTGGGAGGCAGATCATTTGTTTTTTTTGCAAAACATTGAAGTGGTCAAAAATGCAACGTTTTAATATAATACAATGTCCGACGTAGGCCGAGTTTGGTTCTTGGGCGTCTGGTCGTGCAGCAATACGATCCAATGAGTTTCAGCTCATCTTTATTAGATTAATCCCCATAATATCACTGCACGCAACAGACATCATCATCTTTATACCAGATTAACGGTATAATCCATCACAGGTTTAACGCGGCTGATATTTAACCTCTTTATTAAGCAAATGGCGAGTTCTGATCAAGTTTTTTCGCAACCGCGATCCCTTAAATTCCTGGAGCGACTGCAGGAGAACTAGAACCTGATCCGGCTCAGAAAATGACCCCCTCTCACGCTGACCGTCAAAAATACACTGCGTGGAATGCGTCAGAACCATTAGAATGCAAAGGAGGGAGACTGAATGAAATAAGGCTGTGAATGTTCCATTAATCCTTGGCATGTCTGCATTCCTTAAAGAGGCTGGACAAAAAAGCCCAGTGATGACAGGAATGTCCATTCAGGGGCAGGAGACACAAAGCCTCTGATCTGACTCCATAATTAATGTGATGTGCAACCAGACACACTTCTTTTGTTCCTGCGGCCGGTGAATGGACGGAGTGTGGGAACGCAGGGAGCGCTCACTCACAGAGCCCCAGTGGGACAATGAAGGCAGAGGAGACAAAGCTGCCTGGGGCTCGAGTAAGACAGGGAGGGGTCTTCACGGCTGAATTTAAAATGGCGTTTCTCACTTACTACACATGACAGGCTGTATATTTCAAAGAAGATACTTTTATGACACTTTTTTTTTGCATTTACATTTAAACTTGTAGTAAGTGTTTGATTTTATTTACAGAATATTTCCAAAATCCTGTCTACATTCACAGTTTTGGAAATAATAAATATTGCAAATATTTACGTTAAAACAAACTAAGTAAATTATATAGGTAACTAAGCAATAATATATTAAAAAAGAGCAAATAAAATGACTTAATCACTATTTCTTTCCAAAAGAAAGCATTTAAAAACGTATGTATTTATGTATGACTGCTTATTTTGTGTTTTCAAGATGTGACAATTAAAGCTAATGATGGTTGTTTATGGTGATTGGAAAAGTAAAAGAAAATAATGCAACATTAAATATCTAAAATACATTTATCTCCTCATTATTTGCACAATCACATTTCAATATTTTTTTTACATGTTTTATGTTTTTAATTTTTAAGGGTTCCCTGTGGACTAAAAGGAAAAAAGAAAATGTTATCACTATATGAAATAATTGAAAAAAAAAACGCTGACGTAACAAATTCTAAAACAAACAAACAAACAAACAAACAAACAAACAGAAGACAGTGCTCACATCTGTCTACGTCCTAAAGCCATCGTTCTCAGGGTCTAATATACTGGCTGTAATGGAAAAATGTAAACAGTAAACAGCCAGTTTAAGCTCCCTACAGTTAATTAGTCTATTATATTTAGCTGCTTGGTTGCTCAGTTACGTCCCCAGTCACAATATTTGTGCTGACTCTCCTCCTTTTCATACCCTAATTGAAGAAAGTGTCCAAACAACAAACACCTCCCCCTCCTCACCCCTCCCCTCTCCTCCCCAGGAGGAGGGACGGAGAGAGGGAGGGGAGGGAGGGCTGGGAGCTGCTTGAGTACGGTTGAATTAGCATTTAACAAGGCACATGTCTATTGTTGAGCAGGAGCCCGGTCAAAGGATGGAGTGTGGGAAAGCCGTGCGAGGCAGAGTCACAGTTCAGTGCGATTAGCAACCTTGACAACCGCCCACCCCCCGGCACCTGACTGACGGCCCTCCGGGGGGAGTTGGCACACTTCACAGGAAGGGTTTCCCTCTCTTTATGTTTTTCTTTTCTCTGCAACTCTTAAAACGTCTGTGAAACTGCAGCCAACGTAAGTTGCTCTCTCATTTTATCGTGTCCCCATTTCAGTCTGAACCTTTTCATTTTTATTTCATTGACTGATGCCAAAATGTCAGCTTAATGACATTATAACAACATTTGTGTTTGTTTTTTTTGTTGGTTTGTTTGTTTTTGCACCATGTTCTGACACACATGTACTTTTGTCTTCATTCTCATCACATTAGAAAATGCCTAAATAAATTTACTGAAAGCCCTGCAGATTCTTAAGAACTTAATTTGGCTTATTTAAAGTCTAAATCAGTTGCATGCAGAGCCAAACTTCTGCTCTACAATGAATCAGTGAAGGAACAAATCCTGCATGCAAATACAGTAATACAACTGGTTTCAGTCTGTATATAGAATCAACTCAACTGAATTCAATATAAGATCATATACATTCATGTGCCAACCCATTTGGACACAATGTGATTGACATAAATAACATTGGGCACACAATCTCCCTCTGTATTTTTCACTATTAGAATCGAGCCTTAATCTCTGGGGGATGAGGAGGATTTTTGCTGTTTAGGAAAATCACACACGTGTGTGACGGCGTGATGAGCGTGTGCTCAGTCAGAGTCATTGATCCCAGCATCAGGCAGCAGATCTGCTCTCTCTCCAGGGTCACCACTTTCCCAGATCCACACACAGCTCTGAGAGTCTCCCTCCATCACCCCCCCAGTCCTCCACCTGTTCCCCCGAGACCCAACCATTGTCCCCCAGGCAATAAGTGCATTAAGCATGTGGCATCCCTCATTGTCTGAGGGGCAGCTCCCTGATTGGCTGAGAGTGTGAGAAAGTCCAGCCACACCAAGACCCACACATTCATATGGAGATGTGGGACTATAAATAGGAGGGATGCAGCCAGCAGAGATCACATTCTCTCTCCAGACAGAGACTCTACAGCACACACATCCAGCCATGGCTCCTACAATCACTGCAGCCATGACCAACTCTCAGGAGCACCTCAATCTGAGCCACAAGGTAAATTCAAGAATCATTGTGACTTTTTCTTTTAATGTGCCTGATGACAGCTTGTGTGTGTTCCTGCTGAACTCCTGAATCAGTGACTGATGACTTTGTTCTTCTTCCTGCAGCTCAGAAAGCCTCTGGTGGAGAAGCTGCGCAGAGAGCGAATCAACAGCAGCATCGAGCAGCTCAAGTCTCTCCTGGGTCCAGAGTTCCTCCAGCAGCAGCCAGACTCCAAGCTGGAGAAAGCAGACATCCTGGAGATGGCAGTTTGCGTCCTGAGACGACTGCAGCAGCAGCGTCAGGCTGTTGATTCAGCGGCTGCCAGTCGGGGCTACTCCAGGTGCGTCCAGGAGGTGGAGCACTTCCTGTCCCGGGAGCAAGTGAAGATACAGCAGCACAGAAGTGTGATGAAGAGCTTCAGCAAGCTGCAGTCTTCCTCTGATCGCAACCTGACACAGGCTGACTTCTCTCCACTGAGCCCCACAGTCCAGAGCAGCGGCATCACAGACAAGAGTGTGGCAGTCAGCAGCGCCCCCTGGAGGCCGTGGTAGACACAAGAGTAAATCTCCAACGAAAACGACCATATTGGTTGAAGGTTTTCACCAGACATTCGCTCTGAAATGTATTGGGAGTGTTTGGCAGCTGGTAATTTGTTGAAAGATCACATAGCATTGATTTCTCTTCTTAATTTGCTTTGCTGTTTTCAATGGAAATGAAACATGTTTTGATGAAGTAGAGAGTACAGGATGTTTTCTGTGAATAATATCCAATCTACTATTTCTTTTCAACAATTCAGATATGAATTATCTTCTTTTTGCTTGTATAAATGTGATGTCTCCAAGGGGACACTTAGAGCTATATTATGATAGCATGTTTTGCTTTTTGATAGCTTTGACTAACTTGTTACTGTGTTAACAGTTATTGACCCACATTGGGTCCCTTCTTCCTTGTCATCACTGACATCCTTTGTGTCAAAAGGTTGTTTGTTTGTCTTACAGTAAGACAGTTTGTTGCGTTTGTATATGTTTCACTTACAGTTTAATGTCTTTTGTAAAGACGCTGATTTTGTTCACTCTACTCAAACTGAGTACTTTGTCTTGGACTCCAAGTTTTCAATGTGATGCATCATCACTGTGATGACAATAATGTCACACTATTTGTTTTAATTAAACAACAACAAAAATCAACTTACTACTGAGTCGTCTCTTGTCACTGTTGACATTCTTCCTATGTATCCTAATTCGAATACGGTGTAAGTAGGTTGCGACATAAAAACTCTGCAACTCCCCACTACGTCTACTGGATGGGGTTTGGAGGTTTCCTATTCTAAAATCCCATACTTTCTTATAAATTCACATTGCTTTATATATGGTGCTCTAACTATGAGGACCTTTTTTTTTCTTTTTCTTTTTGCACAACCACAGGTGCTTCTGAGCTCAATGACGTGCCTCGGGAAATATGGCAACCTTAATAAACCTCCGAATATCACATACCCTTTTTGCTAATCTACACACGAGACGCACCCCACGTCAATAGCATAATATTCATACATTTCGCTTAGTTTTGGGGAGTAAAAAAATGACTGATAAACGCCAGTTTGGGCAAAACGTGCTGGAAAACCAATCGGGGCCTCGTTTTCATCGACTTGTTTACGGGAAGACGCTCGCTCTGTAACGCGGCTCCTGATTGGCCGCCAGCAGGGGCACGTGCGCACGTCGCACGCGCACGCACACGCAGCACAGCGTCAAAATCTTGGTTGACCATGGCGGAATGTGTCGGTCTCGACAGGAGCGCGAGCGGTCACGCCATGGATAAAAGCATCACGCTGCCGCCCGACGAGATATTCCGGAACCTGGAGAACGCCAAGCGGTTCGCCATAGACATAGGTACCCGGCGACACGGAACTTTATACTGTAGCTCCGCCGCCGCGGCGGCTAATTTTTGTTGACACACACTCACACAGAGACATAGGAGCTATGCCGCAGCGCTTTACTATGACAACACATGACTTGATGCCAAAGTAAACAAGAGCGGCGCAAACGGTTAAAGAGTTCAACATGTGTGGCTAAACACGCTGCAGACGGCTGCGAGCCCGGGTCGGATTCTCTTGTTCCTTCCCCCGGAGTGTCGCTCTGCGCCTCGGGCCGAAGGTGTGTCACACAACCAAACCAACCTGGCGAACTTTGACAAGTAACGCCAGCGTCTGTTAGCTGCTAGCAACAGTGCGTCAGGGTGTTTTCGTCCTCTTAACGACTGTTTTACCATTAGTTAAGACCCGGTGCCTCAACCTAGCTTTCGCATAGTTCCGTGCTGTGTGTATGTTTTCCGCACCCGATGTGTTGGGGGTTATTGATGTGTGTGTTTGCGTCAACAGGCGGATCTCTCACAAAGCTCGCCTACTATTCGACTGTGCAGCACAAAGTGGCCAAAGTACGATCTTTCGACCACGCCACCAAGGTAATCCACTTGGTAAAGGAAGGTTACAGCCTGGGAAAGTCCAATAATGTACACATTTGCTGTTTTTCATTTGCAACCCCCGATTCCAGTGAAGGGCGACACGAACGCCAGTCAATTTTGCTATAAACAATAATGCATTAATGGAGCGTTTGTAAGGGGGGGAGGGGGTAAACACAAGGATGCCTTCGAGGAAGCAGCCAACATCAATCTGGCAGTGTTAACGCTAGCCTGAAAGAGGTCACAGTGCACTTTGTGACATCACAAAGAGCTTATTGTTTTGTGTTGTGCCAACTTCCACTGAACAATTCACCTGTGCAATATTGAAATGTGACACTGTCCAGTGCTCTCTTTCTGCAACACAATTACAATCTGTGCAATAATGTTAATGTGCGATATACAATGGGGTGATGGAGTGTGTTTGCGTATGGGTGATTGTTTTATTGTTGCTTTTATTACTCTGTTTTGTCATTTATTTTTAGTGTCTATTAGTTCTGCACCGATGGTTGGCACTTAATTTCGTTGTCAACCTTTGACAATAAAGTTTCTATTCAATTCTATGACACTCGAGCAAACAAAGGAAAGGGTGGTAAAGGTTTCATTGCAACCCTGTCTGCTCTCAGCTGCAACCCTTTTGCAGACAAACAGTCTTGATGTCGGTGGATTGAAGGGTGTGAGTGTGTGTGTGTGTGTGTGTGTGTGTGTGTGTGTGGGCGTGTGTGTGTGTGTGTTTCCGTCTGCTCGATGTCTCAGGAAGCAGCTGGCGACAAACTGTACGAGATATCGGTGCAGGAGGAGGTCACCGCTCGGCTGCACTTCATCAAGTTTGAGAATGCTTACATTGAGACGTGCTTGGACTTCATCAAAGACCACCTGGTCAACACAGAGACCAAAGTCATCAAGGCCACAGGCGGCGGGGCGCACAAGTTCAAGGAGCTTATCGAACGCAAACTCGGACTCAAGTGAGTGCCTGTCTGTGATTCGCTGACGTGGAGACACTCCAGGTGTCACCGGGAAGGGAGGAACTAGTCTGTTTTTTTTTTTTCCCTGGATGACTAATTACTGATTGTGCTGACATTTTCTAACTGGGTCACTACCGCCTCTCTCAAAACCACAAACCGGCTTTGATTGTTTTCACTTGCCTATGAAGAATAACTGTGTTTTTTGTTTTTTTTTAACCTCCTTACAATTTTTATTTTAATTCTGTGCTTCTGGCTAATTTAGCACCATGTTAAAGTCGACGTGTCACATGTTGGTCCAGCTTGTCATGTGTACAAGCTGTTCCAACCGTAAAACCAACACTTCTTGTTGTATGTTGTTGACACAGTGCAGACCATGGAGCCAAACATTTTACACCAGGTTCCCGTGGCTCAGTTGCTCAGCCAACCAATTCATCCTACTGCCGTCATTATGTCTTGCCATCACACAAGCGCATTCATTCGGATTGCAAATCATCCGGATTGTTTTTTATTTTTGTGTTGGACGATTTGCCAGTGGAGCTCTCTGCACCAGTTAGCAGGTAGAAACAAACTGATTCATTGTTCCTTTCTGCAGTGTGGACAAAGAGGACGAGATGACCTGCCTGATCAAAGGCTGTAACTTCGTGCTGAGGAACATCCCACACGAGGCTTTTGTTTACGCCAAGCACGCCGACTCTGAGTTCCGCTTCCAGACGACCCAGCCGGACATTTTCCCCTACTTGCTCGTCAATATCGGCTCCGGCGTGTCGATAGTCAAGGTAACTGCCACGCCCCGCTCAGTGTCTTTCAATCACATTTCTACAGTGGCTGACAAGGGCCAAACATAATACAACTGCCTAATGCGCCGTACTTGGCGAAAACAGCCGCAGGTATGGAAGCGATGCAGAAACGCAAACACAAGTCTAAACAAGGTACAAAAATAGGAAACGAAACAAATGCGCTGCAAGACATTAAAAAAACAACAACACATTCTTAATTATTAAATGTGCCGCAAACAGAGAAGCGATGCAAAACACAACAGATGCAAATTAAGAAAACGCATGCAAGTGAAAAACAAAAAGCTGCATAAACCAGTCACTACAACGGAAGTGCTCCAAACCTGCAGGGGGCGCTCTTAGACAGCTCAATGGAGAGACAATATGGAGAGAAATATAAGATGTCACTGGCCCACAATCTGTAGAAAAGCATTTCACAGCATTTAAAAAAAAAAAAAAGTAGAGAAGTGCTGAGCTGCAGTTTTATTATTAGATGGATTTTAATGGTTCCAAATATCAGTTTTCAGACCAAGGATAAATAAAGGGATACATCGTTTATGCCAATGTTCTGTCAAAAAGGTCTATTTTTAACACCAACTAATGTCAGTGCCAGCCCAGAAATAAATCTCCTCTATTAATCTCTTGGATCTTGAAGTGACGGATTATGTTAGACGCTTCCTTAAAAATCCATCAATACATGTTGTGAGGTTGTTTGATTCATGGAATGATCTCAGTAAAACTGGTTTGGTTTGGTCTGCTCTGCTCTCTCTTTTCTCCAGGTTGAAGCTGAGGACAAATTTGAGCGAATAGGTGGAAGCTCGATAGGTGGCGGAACCTTCTGGGGTCTTGGAGCTTTGCTCACCAAAACTCAGGTAAATTCAGTGTTGAGGGGCGTAGAAGATTTCTGCCGGTCCGGCCTCAGTCAAATCCGACTGTTTTCTTTTGGCGCAGAGATTCGATGAGTTGCTCCAGTTGGCCTCTAAGGGGCAGCACACGAGTGTGGACATGCTGGTCAAAGACATCTACGGAGGATCGTATGGATCTCTGGGCCTGACTGGAGATCTGATTGCGAGCAGTTTTGGAAAGTCTGCCACTGCTGATAAAGGTGACGCCAACACAGCCACATACGTTACGTTTTTGTGCAAAGTGTCTTGCTGCTGTGTCTGTGAAAGTGGCAGCAGCACAGTGTCATAGGTTCTAGATTGCATCAGCAGTGATGAAATGTAGTTTATTCTTAGTTTATTAACATATCTGACACGCTCGAGCTCTGCTGAAGACCCTAACCCTAAACCTTTTTCTTTTGGTGAATATTATTTCAACTTCCAGAATAAAAAGGTGCAACTTTGTCCTGATTAATAGGGAAGTTTAAATGTAGTTTAAATGCTTTCTTATCGATAATCAAAAGCTTATCATTAACTCAAATTGTTGGGCGTTGCCTTTAAGTAAATAGTAAAACTCTGTTGCGTCACATGATGTCTTTTTCAGGGTCATCATAGTGTTTGTTATGCTTTATAATCAACCGATGACCTCTTACCAAGTTCTGAAACAACATTTTTATCTCTCGGTGTTTAGAAGTTTTGAAGGAATTTGTTGACATCGCAAATAAGTGTTGGTACTGCTGATTATAGCGCTTATTGAGTATTTCAGGTTTCATGCCGTTTACTTAAAAAAGGCAAAGCACCTTAAAAAAGAGAGAGAAGTTGTCCACTTTTGACTGGTAGTGTAGCTCTAAGTTGCTGTGGCTCCGTGGTGGTTGTGGCTGCTCCTCCTTCATCCTGACTCTGCTCTGGACACCAGAGTTCTCCAAAGAAGACATGGCCAAGAGTTTACTCCACATGATCAGCAACGACATCGGGCAGCTGGCCTGCCTCTACGCCAAGCTCCACAACCTGTCCAGAGTTTACTTCGGGGGCTTCTTCATCAGAGGGCACCCGGTCACCATGCACACCATCACCTACAGCATCAACTTCTTCACCAAGGCGAGGCCACGAAACACACCCACCACGCATTTGACTTTGACCGACTCGGGTGTTAAGGCTCCACGCTTTGTTTGGAATGTGCAGGGTGAAGTTCAGGCCTTGTTCCTGAGGCATGAAGGCTACCTGGGAGCCATCGGAGCATTTCTGAAAGGAGCAGAGGACAGTAAGGATTTCTTTTTTTCTTTTCTCTTTTTTTGTGAGACAGCACAAAAGTGTCCTATCCTAACCAGACTGTAATAAGCTCATCTCTTCATTAAAAAAAGAAAAAAAAGAAAATGTAGCGAGCAGGAGCAGTCTGAAATAAAAATAGATGGCTTTGGAGTCATTTCTTAAAGGAGCAGAGGATATTTTTTTATCTAGTTTCTGGCAGCTGCCAGCTTCCCACCAGCCAAATGACTTATCAACAAACAATGATAGCAGCAAAGTCGCAGTCTGACGTCTGTGAATGAACCAATTGTTATTATATTCGCCATCTGGCTTGTTGACTTGCCGATTTTTTGTTTGATTTTGTTTTTGCCATATCCTGAACTTTATTGAAACTTGGACGAGAGGTAAACATAAAGGGGGGAACCCACGAGAAACGTGAACACTCCCCTTCATGAATACTATGCTGATATAATTGACAGTCGAACGTACTGGTTTGACCAACAAAAAAAAAGTCATTCGCCTGCAAAACATTAAATGCAAAACAACTTCTATACCAGAAAAAAAAAAAAAAATTCAATCTCACATGTGCATATTTGCCTTCTGGTCCCTCCTTCAGATCCCAACCAGTACAGCTGGGGTGAGAACTACGCAGGAAGCTCCGGCCTGATGAGCGTCTCTCCCGACATGAACCCGATGCAGCGTGCACGCAGCGGGACGGTGAGTCTGCAGAGCTGTCACACGGACGCCTCAGTCTCGTCCTCCACGTCCACATTTCACTGCCCTGTTTCCTTTTGACGCACCGTCCCCGCAGCACTGCCGTCATCTTATCAATCTTCAGGCATCTATTAATATGCAATTATCATTTTTTTTCTTTTCAATCTCCTCCCCTCCACATCACACTGTCTACCTAACTCTCTCCTTCAGTTTCCTGTAAGTACCTCCGTCTGGTCCCTCGTGAGGCGCCTTGTCTCCGCTTGTGTTACTTAGATCAGATGTTTGCTTTCCTCCCCTGCCAGTGGGACCAGGGAAACCCCTTTTCTACCCTAATGAGTGGTGTGGCCAGATTGTGTGCTGTGAAGATAGAACTGCTGATAGACGGTTCCTGCTGCCTCGTTCAGTGGCCTGTGTGGAGCACCAAGGGCTGTTACCCTCCGCTAGTGTTAGCCGCTGTGGAGTGTCCTCAACACACTGGAGTGCTTTTCTTCTCTGCTTTACTCACTTGTTTTCAGTGCAAATGCAAGCTCAGCCTGTGTTCTATGGCAACTAACAAGTAAAATATCAACATGTACAAGGTATTTTTATTCTTTACCATTTGACTGGAACTGAATGAGTCTGCTGGCGCCCGCTGACGAGCAGGATTTAATATTCTCTTAACTTTAGATTGTCGTTTTAACCAGTAAAGAAACACTAACAAAAGCACCCGATGCGCTGTTGGTATTGTTTTAATGCATCTGTTAGATAAGGTTTTATTATTTAAGGCTTAATAGAGAAAAAAAAACTTTTTTTTGTCTTGTATCTCCATGTGTCTGTGCTGTGTCTAGTTTGACATGTTGGAGATGGACCGCCTGGAGAGGCAGCTGGTCAACCTGCCTCTGCTGCAGGACCCCTCGTCCTACATCCCAGACACGGTGGAACTCACTGAGGACGCCATGGCCCGCGAGTACTGGCTCTACTGCTTCGAGGAGGCCTTGGATGGGGTAGGATTCGAGAACAGTAGTTTGTTAGCATTCTGTGTTTCATCTAAATAACAAACAAGGTCTTTATTCCATCGGCAGAAAAAAAATACGACGATGATTGTGGCCGCTGTTAAAGTGCTGCTGTTTGTCGTTGTGAGCAGGTGGTAAAGCGGGCGGTGGCCAGCCAGCCCGACGCGCTGGAAGCCGCCGAGCGAGCCGAGAAGTTCCGTCAGAAATACAGGCACAAGCTTCAGACGCTCCGCCATCAGCCTTTGTATGGACTCTTCATTTTTTTTTTTTTTAATTTAACGTTTGTTTTGCATGCAGTGCCTTCCTTTTCGGCCGCCATCAGTAGATGAAAGTAAATTGAATTTAACTCCTCACCAGCGTCCGCGCTAGCTACCCGGTCGTCGCAGTTGCCTACGTGCTCCGTCGAAGGAAAGATGAAAGTTTTTGTTGCTTCCTTAGCGTTAAATAAACCATGTTGTGACGTTAGTCACTGTGTACTCGCGGACAATTTCCTCATGCTAGTTTCGCTTTTAATACGTCATGTTTTGCTGTAACAAAAGCTTCATTAATATTAGTAAGTACTTTGAATGTGTGCGTGTGTGTGTGTGTGTGTGTGTGTGTGTGTTCCTCTGCGGCTAATGTAGAGTGCTTCTCTTCTTACCCAGTGCTTACGGATCCCTCACTGTCAGAAGTCTGTTAGACACGAGGGAACACTGTTTAAACGAGTTCAACTTTCCTGACCCCTACTCGAAGGTCTGACTGAAATCTGTCCTCCTCTTCTTGTCTTGTCCTGTCCAGTTTGGTCTACTGTACATGTGCTTTGTGGTGTCTCCCCTCCCAACCCACTCCTTTCACTTGCACAGGGCCGTGATGAGGGAAACTTCTGTCTTCCTCATCTTTGGCTCTTAAAGGTCCAGTGTGTAATATTTGGCCTGAGTGGTTCTTATTTATATATGAGAATATACATATAGTAAGGGTCTTGCTCCTAGTTAGCTGCCATCTTGCACCACCATATTCCTAAGGAAGCCTGGTGTGGACAATCCAGCTGCCTGACGGCACGTTTCGTATTTATGGTAAACACTTGTGTCCTCACATAAACCACCGAAGAAGAAGAAGGTGGACGAGATATTCAAGTTTGTGTGCGCAGGCCACCGTAGTGTAGTTCACTGGCAAGCTCAAGAGAGGGAGGATGAGCGGGCGAGCGCTGCAGTCTAAAATGTAACCACTTGACGTCGCCGTTTCTTCTCAAAATCTCAGAATATTACACACTTGACCTTTAAATGCAGTGTTTGTCGACACAAATAAAAATCTAATCACGATTTGGTTTGATTTGACGTGTGGTGCCTCCGCTGTGTTGCAGATCAAGCAGAGGGAGAACGACATGGCGCTCAAGTACTACCAGAAGGTGGTCAAGTCCTTGGACAACCTGAGATGGGAGGAGAGACAGTTCGCCCTGGTCCGGGGCGTCCTGGCCGGGAACGTCTTCGACTGGGGAGCCAAAGCCGTGTCCGAGTGAGTCCACCTCACACTTCCTACTCACTGTTGTTACACCACTACCACTGTCTGTCGTCATCTGTCTCTTTTGACCTCGTGAGTTTTAAAACGCGCAACTGCACAAACACACGTTGGAATTCTTCAATCAAGAGCCTTGGCGCATGTTTCCTCTCAAGATTATTTTTAGTCACTAAAAAAAACTGTTTTTTGGGGGGTGGGAGGGAGGGTGAGTGGGAAATTTGAAGAAAGAAAAAAGGGAAGCACAGGATTGTATCTTGCACGTGTCTTTCATGTATGTAATTTTTTTTCTGTTGCCCATGCTCAATAAATATATTTGATAAAAAAAACAAAAAAAAAACAGTTTTTCTTTTAAGAAGAAGAACAAAGACTTAATAAATGAACCAGGATCAGAGCGCACGTTCATCTTTCGTTTCTCACAGCGTCCTGGAGTCTGACCCAGAGTTTGGCTTTGAGGAGGCGAAACGACAGTTGGAAGGTGCTTTGAGTTTTACTCTTGAATTAGTTTCTCATTGTTTGCAGTTAAACGTGAATCAGAGATTGTATTTGTTCCCCCTCTCAGAGCGGCCGTGGCTTGTGGACTCCTACGACCAGTGGCTTAACAGAATGAAGGTCAGTGAAAACCAGGCGCAAATTCAACACCAGCATTTCACATTTGATAGAGACCTGTGTGTTAATTTTTTTCTTCAACCGCCTTGATGAGGCGCAGGTGTCAGCTGATGCTAAAGCTATCTTAAGGCGCCAAAATGGCAAAATCTTAGTGTTTCCACCAGACACGCAGGCCTGCGTGTTGATTCAGCACAGCAGCCAGCACTTGTTTCTGTGTGTGTGATGGCGCTGATCGGTGCTCGAGTACAAATCCATCCTGCTTTTCTCTTGCAGGGTCCTCCTCACAAGTGTGCCTTGTTTTTCGTAGATAATAGTGGAGTAGACATCATTCTAGGGGTGATGCCTTTTGTCAGAGAGCTCCTGTCTAGGGGAACAGAGGTAAGCAACACAGTTTCAGCAATGGTGTGTGTGTGTGTGTGTGTGTGTGTGTGTGTGTGTGTGTGTGTGTGTGTGTGTGTGTGTGTGTGTGTGTGTGTGTGTGTGTGTGTGTGTGTGTGTGTGTGTGTGTGTTTTGGTTTGGTTTGGTTTTTTTTTGGAAAGTGAAAACAACTCTCCTGTGTCCTTTTGCCTCAAGGTGGTGTTGGCCAGTAACTCTGGGCCGGCATTAAATGACGTGACAAACGGGGAGCTGCAGATACTGACGGAGAGAATATCTGCCATGGATCATGTGATTCAGTGAGAGCAAAATACAAGAAGACATTGATTCCTCCAAAAGATTGTTTTTGACCAATCACACCGTTTAAAAACAACTTTGTGACTAGCCAGAACCTTCATTGACTTTGTGTGTGTGTGTGTGTGTGTGTGTGTGTGTGTGTGTGTGTGTGTGTGTGTGTGTGTGTGTGTGTGTGTGTGTGTGTGTGTGTGTGTGTGTGTGTGTGTGTGTGTGTGTGTGTGTGTGTGTGTGTGTGTGTGTAGGTCAGGTCTAAGAGACGACCGGTTAACACTGGTCCAAAGCGGCTCCAGTTCACCTTGTCTGGATCTGAGGTCAGTTATTTAACGATTAATGGCTGAATGACTCATAACAGTATGAGTCATTCATAAGAGACTCCACATAAGTTTGTTTTTTTTACACTTATGTGGAGTCTTTTACTTTGAAGGGAATTGAAAAATATTAAGACAGAAATTTCTATAAGTATCTTTAATAGGTAATTCTGTATAACAGAAGTTGGGTAAATTCTCAACAAAAGTTTTTTTTTCTTTTTTTTCTCACTCTTCCTAAACGATCCCTAATAGTAAAAAAAAATAATAAAATAAAAATAAAAGTCCAAATCCAAGTTTTGTACTTTCTTCCAAGACTCGACTCTAAAAGCTTTCATTTAATAACATCCTGGCTATGAATAGAAATTCCAAAGACACGCGTTTCATAAAACCCAGTTCATCTTTTGTTGCCGTGTGTGTTTAAACCTAGAAGACGCGGACGTCTGTGCGTTCTTTTACAGTTTGTTCTGACTCTTTTCTTGAAGCCGCCTGGACAAGGTGCTGGCGATGGTGGTGCGGGAGCGCCAGGCCGACCTGGTGATCATCGAGGGGATGGGCCGAGCCATCCACACCAACTACTACGCCATGCTGAGCTGCGAGAGCCTCAAGATGGCCGTCATCAAGAACTCGTGGCTGGCCGACCGGCTGGGCGGGAAGCTCTTCAGCGTCGTCTTCAAGTACGAGACTCCGGCCGGGAGGTCCGCCGGCGAGCCACTGTGAGTGGCGGAAGCGGCCCGGATCTCTGAATGTAAAGACGGGACGGCTCCGACTAAAACGCTGACTGTATTTTTTTTTTTCCAAATTTTTTTTCCACCAAAACGACGGTTTTAGTGCTTCTTGGCGGGCGTCTCTCCGTCTCCATTGTCGCCGCAGGTCGACCAGACGAGCGCCCCAAGCTCGTCTTTTAATGTGAAGTCGAAAAGATTTGTTTCATAGGAAACGAGCTGTTTATTTTGAAGTATTTCGCATCAGTTAGGTGGCCAGAACCTGAGCGGCCGCTGGAGGGGTGGCGCCAGACTGGCAGCAGTGACACTATTTTTTCAATGAGGTGTGTTTAATGTGCCTTGAGGCTGATGAGATAAAAGCATCTTTTACTCGGTGGCTTTAACATACAAACATTTTTTTTTTTTTTTAATTTCTCAACATTCTGTCACAGGGATTAGTCCACAATTCTTCACTTCATTTTACACCGGTGAGATTTTTTTTTTTTTTTTTTTTTTAAACTTCACACGTAGCTGTGAATTACGTCCACAAAAGCAATGCAGGTAGAGTCCCCTGCACCTTTCGCCCACAAGGTGGCAGCACTCGACTGGCAAGGACGGTTTCCTCTGCCCCGAAGGTGCTCCGTGTCTCAACGTAGCAAATAAATAAATAAATAAATAAATTTCAGGTCAAACATCTCCGGCTGTCTCGGATCAAAGCGACGCCCCGGAGCTTTTTTGTTTTGCGCAACCACAGGGATTCATCGGTAATTACCTGGCACGTCCAAAATTCCAGCTCTAATCCAGCCACTCGATTGAAAAACGCAGCTGTTTGAAAGCAATAATACTGCAGGGTGTCGTTGGAACGGAACATCAGACACTGTGTGATTTGTTCAGCCGGGCAGACGGTGCCAGTGTCCGAGATGCGGTGCGAGTTGACAGGAGTTCAGCTTCTGACGTTGTTCGGGGACTTCCATCACAATACACACTATTTGGCAGATGTACATACCTGTGATATACAAATGTGCGTTTATACATAATATATAAATATACAAATCATTTGCATCGCTTGAGTTGAGCGCATCATGTTATCCTGACAATCAATTTTAATTAAATGGTATAAAACTCTTTTATTTTATTCCATTTGTGTTTGTGTGTTTCTTGTAAATGTGCATTGGGACGAACACGACACTTTCAACCACAGCATAATTTGTAGGGCTGAGGCTTAAATTTAGAGGCAATGAATGAATTGAGGTTAGATGAAGGGTTTTGGGCTTGACTGCACAAAAAAATTAAAAGTTTTCTACTTTTCTTATGCGGGGGAGGTGTCTGTAACACCACAGCAATACACAGACAAGTGTGAGTGCGTGTTGGGAGTTTGCCATCATAGAAAAGGATTTGAAGAAGAAGAAAAACACCTTAAAAGATTCTCAGTTATTTTATTTTATTTTATTTTTTATTTTTTTTAAAGCCGAACTGTCCCGATGTGATACAAGACTCGACACCCTGGTTTGTGGCTGCTGCCTGCTGTGCAGCTGTGGGTTGATAATGCATGAGGATCCGCAGCAGGGGGTCCCGCTGCTTTTCCTCCTCCTCAATACTGCCAAGGCGCACACACACACACACACACACACACGCGCACACACTCTCCAGCGCTGCAACACACACACACACACACGGATTAGGAAAAGTCTGTGCATGTAGAATCAGCCTGTTTATTTTTGTTTTTTGGGGGGGAGGTAGTGAGAATATAGTTACTTTTGAACGCTGTTCAGTCTATACAGTCTCATCTCGTCTCCATACAGAGGCTCGTCAGCACAAACCTTAGTCTATTATATATATTTTTTTCAGGTCAAGTAGATCTTTAAAAAAAAAAAAAACTACAGCCCTTTTTGAAGGCACACGCAAGCGTCTAAAATCTTGCGCCATGCTTGAGTGTCTGATGGCTTCTCAGAACTGCTGACTTCTTTGGTTGAGAACGACGTCTTTACTTTACACGCAGCATGTCGGAGCTCTCCAGTGAGCTGCGCTGCTTGTTTATCGTGGTCTCTGCTGCAGCCTTTGGTTTTGGCCTGGCTACTTTGGGGAAAATGTCACTTGGCATGCAAGGGTAACGCCTTTGGCGATGGGTGGTTGGGGTAATGCAATTATGTTTCGACCTATAGATTGTTATTTATTAAGACAAACTGATTTTTTTTTTTTTTTAAATTGATTGTTTACTTTGTTATGTTGCAACTATCTGTTTGTGCCATGATTTGTCCCAAACACATGGTAAAAGTCACCAGAATTTCTTCTCAATCATCTTCCAAATGTTTTTTTTTTGTTTGTTTGTTTGCTTTGCACTGGTCTTCACTTGAATTATGTTTTCTAACCAGCTGGCCCCCTCTGACCTCTGACCCCCCCCGACACCAACAAAGCATTTTCCCAATTTTCCCCAAAAGCAAATCCCAGCAGATTGGCAGCAGTTTGTGAAAGACTCAGACCCGCTGCCCATTAAACACTTTGAGAGTCTACAGGCCCAAATGTGCTCAGCATTATTATTGGCTATTGAAAATGTAGCTAATAAAGTGTCCGGTGAGTGTTTGTACCACATGTGAATGAAAGCCTGATGGAAACTTCTCGGCTATTCCAGGCAGCTCGTCCCTGCAGCCGGTTGGCGTCTCGCCACAGTTTTCCACGTCGTAGGCCGAGGTCTCACACACTCTGAGAAACCAGAAGCGCCGACGGCAACTGTTTGTGTAACACTACTTATCGTAGTTGGAGTAAACACTGACTTCAAAAGATGTCCTTATTTTCCTTCCTTTCTCCGCGCCGCAGCTGAACCTTTTGCGGATTCCGAATCGCAAAACCGTCAATTTGAGCCGTCAAGCGACCTTAAACGAACAATAAGGCACATTGTGCGTCAGCACCGCGAGAGTATGTGTAAACACAGCAGGTTCCTCAGTTTCCTCTGTGGTATTTCATGAAGGATGCTTCTTTCCGTGACTGTTTACAGGCACTTTTCTCGACTTAGGATAAAGAGCAGACACCCACAGCGATGGGATCATTTCCGACACCGACAGGATTCAGAGTCGTGAGGTGCATAAAAAGACTTCAAAGGAGCCGCATTCCTCTGGTTGTAGCCATATTTTAGGGTCTGAACTCGTTAAGACTGACATCACCTGTAGCTGCTATTTGTATTTATTTGCCTTCATCTGGTTCAGGTGTGAGGTCCACAGTTCAGGAGACTGGTGTGGCCTGTTTGGTAAACAATGAAACTAGATGGCACTTGGCCTGGAGATCAAAACGTTCAACAACAAAAAAAAAAAAAATTCACACTTCGCGGCATTGTTTTTTTCTGTTTTCATTATCAAATTATAGTGAATCCAAAACGCATCTTTCTTGGGGTGTTTGACAATGGCGGTTGCTGATGCTCTGTGTTCTGACAAATGGTCAAGATAAAACTACCTTTTATTAGCAGGGTTCTTACAGTATGTGTCTGTCTTGTGTGTGAATATCTATGTTGGTCAACAGTGATTAATCCAATGTGCATTTTTCAGGAAAAATGCATTTTATGCCCTTTTATAATTAAACAGTAAAATTAAATGAAGTCTTTGGATCTGAATTTTCAAGACAAGAATTGTTCACATTGGGAGTTGGTTGGCTGTGCGTGTGCTCTTCCATTATTAAAATCAAAAATTTCCATTATTCGCAATATTGCGACATTACCTGCAGTTGCTGCTAATGCCTGATGTCTGGTATCACCGAGCAGAAGCCACACCTGTCAAGATGCTTCCCGCAAAGGTTTTTGATCCCAGCGTGAGCCCCAGTGCCACAAGCTTCCATCACCACCTCAGCAAAAATAGGAAGAAAAAAGAAAACCTTTCTGTTTCGTGGGGGTGGGAGGTCTGGGGCTGACGGGAGCTACAGGGGTCCATTTCAAATGCCAGCCCCTACTTCAGAGATTTGAATATCTTTCTCACTTTTGCTTGACACCAAGTGCAACTATGAAGCAATATGTAGAAATCTCATTTTTGGGGGGGGCGGGGGCATCAAAGTGTTTGCTTTAGAGAAAGTGATTTCTCATTAATAGGTCAGCAAAGCAGCCTTTTAAAGTGCTTTTTTTGCCCAGTAAACAAAATCTGAATAAGTATAAACATGTCTGCGGCACCTTAAAGGAGATATATATGTGAAAAATCGTTTATCCACAACAGAAATATATTGATACTGTTTTTTGATCTTCCAACATAAAAAGGGGTATTTTAAGTCAGCAATATGCTCAAAAGAAAACCAGTGCTGCTACAACTGCTCATGTTTTCACGCTGTCAACGACACCCCGAGAGTCTAAAACTCAACCTTTGAACACATAAAATGTTGGAGTGTGTGGGACATTTTCTGAGGGGGTTTGAAATTTCAGCCCGTTATCACCCTCTGCAGACCTCCTTCCTCCACTTAGAGTCACGCCACCCAGGGGCTTGTCGCTATTGTCCACTCTCAAACAAAATGAGCACAAAGCTTGTTTCTTTGCTCTCAGTGTTCTCTAGCACGCCGCTTTTTCGTTGTACACAGGCGCGACACGAGAAGCGGCCTGAAATCCAAATGTCAGCCGGTTCCCCGGTGATTTGTGCAAAACAGTCATTTTCAAAAACGCACAGCTTTAGCCGTGTTGACAGACAACAGACTCAGCTGCAGATGCTGCATTAGCGAAGCCGGAGCACAATTCAACCTTGTGAGATCAAATAAAAGAGCATGATGAACACAGCTTAAGGTTGTTTTTTTGGTGAGGGTGGAATGTATTTTACAAGCCAAACTATTTAAGAAAAAAAAGAAAAAGAAAAGGCAGGTGTTGTGTTGAGATCTAGCCCCCCATTTCATTCCAGACATGTGGGATCCAGGGCTTCCACTGATGGTGCAGAAATATTTGCTCATTAAAATTTTTTGGATTCTGTCCCTTTAATTCAATTGACTTTACATTGGGGTTGTTGTATACAGTTGTACCTGCACAGAATTTCAGAACTGAACGAGACCTTGATTGAGGTTTCCAAGGACCGAAGTTGTCTTCCAAATTGCATGTGAGAAGATTTTTGCGAGGAACACTATCACATGTTGCTCCAGCTACAACATAAATTACTGTTTTCAACTTAATGGACAATATACCACTGCTAACTTTTGATGCTAAGTTTAGTGTTGCCTCCCGCAGTGCCCGGGGCTTTGACCATCACAGGCCAGTGGCTCGCCAGTATGGTAAATCATAACTTAAAATAGAGTTACAAAAAAGTATATGGAAACGAACGTGAGTTTGCATCCCAAATAAATTTACGTTTAAGACAACTTAGAAATACAGGACAAGCCCCGTCCTGTATCGATTTAAAACGGGATGCACCATTTCAATGTCAAATACGGGACAATTTGGTGTTTTAAGGGAGGGCTGGCAACTCTAAGTTGCAAGCAGATGGTAAAACAGATTTTTTTTTTTTTTTAATGGTTTCATTACATATTAATCAAACACAGTATTAAAACATTCAGCCATGATGTTGCTAGCTGTAGCGGCTACTAACTTTATCTGCTAACATGCTAAACCCATTAGGCTAGTTATGGCCTTTGTTAAGTGAACACAAGTGCTCTTATATTTAGACTGTTTTCAGTGCATGTTGAGTGTATTGGGTTTTGGGTTTGTTTGTTTGTTTGTTTGTTTGTTTGTTTGCTTGCTTGCTTGTTATAAAGCTTTTTAGTGTGAACACACTTCAGAATATGTCCCAGAAAATTTTTTTATCTTTGGTTTAATAGTCTTCGAACTGCAGCTGTTAGCTTGCTACTCGGCTAACAGGCAAAGGCTCGAACTCACTAATTACCGAAATTAAATTTCTCTGTGGCAGGTGCTCTTTCTAAATTACCATCAACTATTGGCCAAATCCAGAACCGTCGATAAAGCACAGACGCTACATCTACCCAGGCGCGGACGCGCAATCGGGAGCGCGCAGCCACCCGGTCGAGGACTCTCCTCCTCTTAAGAAGCAGAAGACGGTCGGGATGCTGTAACATCCCGAGGAGGGCGAACCACCCCAGAGCTACTGCTGCTGCTGACGCCACCAACCCGCAGACATATGACTGAGCTGCCGACCAGAGCATCATCACAAAGACCACAGAAGAAGAAGAATTAAAGCCGGTAAGAAATCCTTTCTGCCTCACTGTCGCTGCTCACAAAAGCCCCTTTTAAATTCGATCCGAAGCCTCTAAAGGTTGTTTGCATTTTGTTTACTGGCTCCCCATCCCGTTTATCGCCACCGTATAGAATATAGAGTGAGTTACGGCGTTGTGTTTCAGAGAAATAATAGTTAAAATAAAATAAAATAAAATAAAATAAAACAAAAAATGTTTTGATGTAGTTTTACAAAATCTGTGGCCGACATAACCAGAATTCCCCTTTTAAAATTGCACGTTCAGCTGTTATTCATTTGTTTCTTCTCAGCCGGACGCGCAAAGTGGAGCGGATCTCGTGATGGCTCTCGGGTCCACCTGCGCGTAAAAACGTGTGTCACAACGCGACGCACATCTCGAAACTTGATAAGTTCCTTTAACCCTTGGTGCTTCCTTCCGTGTTCAGCAAATCACTTTGTGTTTTGTCATAACATCGAGAGAGAGAGAGAGAGAGAGAGAGAGAGAGAGAGAGAGAGAGAGAGAGAAGAAGGCGATTGTTTGCAAGCAGCAGATTAGACCGCGGCTCTGATTCCGGAACCCGATAATCAATTTCACTTTTCTGACGGCGTCCGTGTTCCTTGCCGCCGCCGTCACGCCACGCACTTTAATGCGATTTTTTAAAAATAAATAATATTACAGCGGAGCGCCACAAAGGAATTTATCGGCTGAAGAGTGAGGAGAATCAGAAATGATTGCAGCAATTATCTCCTCTTGACAGCTCATTGTTGCGGCGAGGTGTGTGTGTGTGTGTGTGTGTGTGTGTGTGTGTGTGTGTGTGTGTGTGTGTGTCCACGCCGATAAAGCAGAGGGGAGATTAAAGTTTTGCGGGTCTCAGCGTGAGATCTGCCGATTAGAAGCAAAAGGAGCAACACTTGTTGGCGCATTAACGAGCTGATGTTAATTAATGGAAAGTCAATCAGCGGGGAAGCGACTATGATCATCATCAGCAGCAGCAGCAGCAGCAGGGGCCCCACACAGTGCTGAGCACTGACCTCGGGCCAAAACAAAGCTTCTCCACTGGAGACCATTTCAAGATCAAACCGAGATTCATTCTTCATCTTTTCACAAGGAGACAAGGGCAACGCTTGAGTTTCCGCCACATCGTCCTGGTCATTCGTTCACTTCTAAAAGGCTGCTTGGGTCAAGATTGAGATTTTGTCCATTCACTACTCACCCTGATGTCCGTAGGGAGGCTCTGGTGACTCTTTCTAGAACAGCGCGACCATCCTGGAGTTTCACAGAGAGAGCACATTTTACTTTTTCTGACTTGCTTTGCACTACTAGTTAAATACTTCGTAATACAAAGCTAAAAATGATCGTTCAAATCTGAATGCTTCGTAGTAGCTAACAGGAAGTCAAGCTTGTTATGGCCAACAACAACAGCGGTGATAGATTGCGTATCTATGCGGCTTGTGTGACATCTCCAAAGACGTGATGGCCTAATTAGACTTAAAGCAGTGAAGTCGAGAGGATGTTTTTCAGCAGAAAAATATCCACTGTATCCTCCTACGGAGCAGCACATTCCTGCGAGCCCTAACAAGTGTGGTTCACATCCAATTAGAACCTGCCATACGTAGAAAGAGCCACATGGACACTGCAGGCTGCAGTGGACGTTTAGGCTAAAAGTGTGGCGGTAACGTTGCCCTTTTCAAACAAGTTGAGGTGCGATCATACTTTGATGATGTCACTCAGGCATGTAATGTTTTCCTTCAGATGTTTTTTCATGTTTGTGAACACCGAGCCATAATGATTTGCTTTCATTGCATGAACATTCGACGGAAATTTTGTGTGAAACTCTGTAACGGTCACGTGGATTAGAAAATGGGCAAAGGAGTGCACTGTCTATGACATCCACTGTTTGAGCTCCAGCCACAGATTCTCCCTCGACCGACCGTCGCTGCCAAGCCCGTTGCTCCCTCAGCACCGACTGGCACCCTGCAAAAAAAATAGAAAAAAAAAAAGCAGCCGGGCGGGAGGGAACTTTTCAGAAGGGTTCAGATAATGAGCTCACATGCTTGACTTGAGCGCCTCTAAACAGAGCTGCCCCCCGGGCCTCCACCTCTTCACGCCGGTCACACCGTTCCCATGAGGCGCGGGGACCCAGACAGGGACCCAGGTGTCCGGTGGCCGCAGACAGCGAGGGACAAGTTGTGTTATTTATTTATGTTGTTTTTGTGGTCAGCTCCACACAGCTTTGTGGCGGCGTTAGCCGGGGGAAGCGGAACTGGAAGGGCTTCCAGCTGGCGTCCACCATCCAACACTTTGTGACTAATTAAGACGCGACGGGCCCTCCCTCCACCCGCCCCTGCTTACGCTAACACCTCATTACTCCCACTCCCCCCTCCACACACACACACACACACACACACACACACACACACACACACACCACACACACACACTCTCCTCCCCCTACCACCTCTTTTTGTGTCGCTGCTCTCTGTGGGACGCCCCTCGCAGCGTTTCTGGTGCCGTTTCTGTGGTTTTCTTCTTCTTCTTTTATTTCCCGGAGGGTAGAGATGGGGAAACATACCATTGTGCGGCTGTGTGGAGGAGATTCTTACCACCCCCTTCCCCCAAACCCCCCCCCCCGTTGTCTTTTCAGAGTGCGTGTTAGCGAGTGTAACCACACGTGGTGACGACACCCCACCGCTCAGCTGTTCTCCTGCCTGCTGAACGATCTCCCTGTGAATCTCTGCGGCGGCCTCGCTCGATGACAGACCGACCTTTCTTTATTCCTCTTGTTTGTTTTCCTCCAGCCAAACCACCCCTGAGTTGCCTCGAGGGTGCGTTGGGGAAAGGGGAGGGGGTCTTCCCACCCAACACACACCTGAACCGTGCGTGCGAGTTGTTTTTGTGGCAAATTTTCTGGCGACGAAGCACTTTGGTATCGCTGATGTCGGCGGGATCGGCCCCTGAAGGGAAGGAGTTGTTAGCAGCGGCGGCTCTCTGCCAGCTGTTTGTTTTTTTTGCAGAGGTATAATTTAGACGGAGCTGATATCTATGGTAATTTTTTTGCGAAATCGACTTAGATGTGGCAGTCGCCGTTGTTGGGTCATAGCTATTTTTTGTTCCCCAAGTGGAATGAATCTGATTTTCAAGACGAGGAGGCACAAAAGATTTTAGTGTCTTTTATATTTGCTGCCAGACTTGTTTATAACACTCCGCTGCATATTAATCAAGGGTCACACTGTGTTAGCTGGTACTGTTTGTTACTTTTATGGCTTAATATTTTTCCTTTTCCATTTTTTTTTAATCTTCAGCTAAACCAGCAGGTTCTGGCTGGATCTTAAAGGGATAGCTCCCCCAAAACTGACATTTCACTTGTTTGTTAACCACCCTGGTGTTGATGGAGGCTCTGGCAACATTTTCTAATCCACATAATGCTTGTTTGAATGTAACAGAAGGAAAGAATTCCATCTAACAGATGGTACATGAGACTGTAACTGGGCCGCTGCATCTGTAAGACTCCATGGTTTAAGTTGTGGTTTAGAACGTCTCACCAGGGCCACCAACGGTGAGTACAAAATCGATCTTAAGTTGGCTGTGCCTTTTAACACCTGACGCATACTGGATCAGCATCTATCTTTCACACTTTGTGGTGTGAAAGACTTTTCCTTTTCGTTCTGAAAAGAAAACCGAAAGAGTCCAATATTTGGGACTCAGCTTCCACAGCCTGTTCCTGCATCCTTTGTGTGTAGGATCCTTCTGGCCCCGGCCACGAAGCGACAGGAGCAGATGGTTCCTGGGCGTCTGGTGTCGCAGCAGGCGAAGACGAGAGAGATACAGCAGCGGCGGCAGCTTTAATATCAGGGTCGGCTCCTTTCGGCCCCCCCCACGTCCCCTCCTCCGCCGCCGCCGCTTCCCTCTCAGTCCACTTGCTGCCTTAAACGGACATTTTCACAAGTGGGTCGTTACGGAGGCGGCCGATTGATGGCAGACATGAGAGAGGTCTCCCATCTCATTAGATCTTAATATTCCAGTCCCACCCCCGTATGTGCAATATCCAGCTAGATTACCCTTGGCCGCGCACACGCCACCCTCCGCTGCGATCGTCGTCTCCCCCGGCGGCGGCCAGCAGCACGCTCGCCGCCCGCGCTCATAAAAGCTGCCGTCACGACTATTTAATACAATATGTAAACCTCCGCCTAGCGATCTCAGACACCGCCGCCGCCACTCTCTCTCTCTCTCTCCCTGCCCGCCCTCCTGGAGCTCCCTAAATATTCTGAATAGACTTTAATATTTCATTGAATTTTTATATCCACTGCGGCACACATTTTCTGCCGAGCGCGTTATCACTTGCGTCGCGAGCTGAGATTTGTATTTTGACTCTTTGTCTGAGGTCAAACAGGACGTAAAGTTGCACCGTGTATTTATTTTTTATTTATTGTTCATTTGTTTGTTGCCCTATTCATGAACAGAAACAACAATTGATCCTAACCACTTTTGCTTTTGACTTGTTGACTGTCCACTTGTTAGAGCAACATTTTGCTGAAGGAGTTTATTTCAGCATTCCTTAGCATGGCCTTTTTGGGTATTGCTGCCATATGAAAAAAAGTGCTTAGTACTACGTAATTTTGTGAAAGTTTCACATATGTATAATTTTCATGTTTTTACATGAAACTGTCACATCAAGTTTTTACGTAATCATTTTAAATCCAATAAACTATACTTTAAGCTTGGTTTAAGACATGGCTGCATCCTGAATGAACTTTTTGAGCGCTATCGATGATATTAATTTTGTTACACAGGATTGATGAATCTCCACAGTGGGTAATCCACATTTTAAGCCATGGCAAAGTAGCAGGAGCGCAATGGGACACATGCCAGACACATGAAGAGGGATAGTACAGTGCCTTTGCTCTCCTCGTTTCAGTTTTGATTCATTATCATGGTATGACTTGAATATTATCTGGTAAAAATGTGCAACGTTTTTGTGACAGCTAGCCTTTCACCATCACAAAATACAATTATAGTTGATCATAATTAGTCATTAGTGTAAAAAGTGAAACCTTTACATTATTACGTGATACTGTGCAACCATACACTTCCTTGTCAAGTCTTCCGTCGTGAAGGAGACATTCTTTTTAAGCCAATCAAGTCTGAAGTGTTGATGTGACGCAGACAACTTTGGTTTATTTGTCAAAACCTTTATTTACTATTTAAATGTTTTGGAATAAATCAACGCTAGAGTGTCTGATTAAGAATGTTTTGCACTAATGCACAATCCAATCTAATCAAAAGGTTGGAAGTTTTTAAATCCCAACCGGTGCGTCCCAAACGTGTCAGTGCTCAGCCAAACTGCCACTCCAGCAGGTAACAAACTAAATGTCTGTTTTTGCGTACTGCGCCAGAGACACCGTAAACCACTGCCGCGCTCCCTCTCCGAGTGACGCTCATAAGTTTCCAGGCCGCTTCCTTGGCCTCTCGTCTCCTCAGCAGCAGATGCTCGGCCTGCTGCGCCCCGCCTGCGGCGCACAAGCCGTGTATAATACCGGCTCTGGCAGGGAGCTTTGTTGTTGACGGAGGTTGTTTATCGCACACAAGAGACCGACCGCGCTTAAAAAGAAAGAAAAAAAAAACCCAGAATGCCACCCAGAGAGCTCCATTATCGTCCCCATCTTGTTTCCCGCTCAAAAGGACCACCTGTTAGCAGCCCGTGACAGTGTGAGGCGGGAAAACAGAACACTGTGGCGCTCAGACGCCCTGGCCCGTCTTTCTCTGCCTCCTGACAGGTCTATTCAGGCCCCTGGATTTGACGCACGGTACCGCGTGTCTTTCTTTCATGTCTGGGAAATTAGTCACCATCACCACCACCACCTCAGACTCTTCTGAAACACTTTGAGCGCCAACGCCGAATGAGATAAGCAGGCTCAAGGGGAAAAAAATGGATTAAAGAG
Source organism: Nelusetta ayraudi (assembly GCF_046127955.1). Classification (NCBI taxonomy): domain Eukaryota; kingdom Metazoa; phylum Chordata; class Actinopteri; order Tetraodontiformes; family Monacanthidae; genus Nelusetta; species Nelusetta ayraudi. The sequence continues at coordinate 7,340,419 of NW_027466067.1, read as the reverse complement.
ACGTGCCGCAGAAACGTGAGGGGAGATTTCAGTTCCGCCAAGGACGAATTCGGGATTTTCGGGGCTTGTTTTTTGGAATTTGCGGGAAGGAAAATCAGCCCGAAAACATCTCTATATGAAAGCTGTGACTCTGGTTAGCTTAACAGAGAGACAACAAACAAGGCAGCAGCAAGAGCAGGTATTATCCCTTTTAAAGAGGCTTAACTATTGACTTTCTATAAATTCAAGGCTCCTTGTGTGAGTTACCAGTGCGGGTGCAGTCTGGGGGATTAACGCCAAACATTTGTTTGAACGTTACACTGCTCAGACAAAAGATACTTAATGGAATCCAACTGTTTTCTTATTATCATTAGCGACAGGAAGATTTCTCAGGAGGGCTATACAGTACGATCTCTTTAAAAGAATGAGGCACCAAAATTGAGCGTGCTCCCTAGTGGCTGACTGCTTCTGCACCTTCCTTCTTGGAGAGGGGACAAACAAAACCCTCAATTTAGAGAAAGCTTCACATCTCTTCCAATGAAATAGTTCCTGCCATTTTAGGGGATTGTTGCTCTGAGATGTTCAGGTGATTAATCATTCAATGCATTTTGGCTGTTGGTTTAGAGATAGTGGCTCTAAGGTAAAAGATAAGATGCTGGGCTGGATGTGGCAAGGAGATGAGACTGTTGACCAGGTAGTGACCAGGACGGACAGGATTTGGAGTACATTGGCGGGACATCAGAGGCATGTTCGATGTTTTGGAGATAAAAGCCAGAGAGGCCAGGCTGAGATGGTTTGGATGTGCAGAGGAGGGACAGTGGACATATAGGCAGAAGGATGAAGAGGTTGTAACTGGGAGGCAGGAGGCCTGAAGGAAGAGCAACAACAAGATTTATAGATGTAGTGAAGGAGGGCATGAAGTTGGTTGGTGAGAGGGGAGAGGACACAGAGGATTAGAGGGTTAGATGGAGGCAGCTGATTGGCTGTGGCCGCCCCCGCAGGGAACAGATGAAAGGGAAAACACACACACATACACACACACACACACACACACACACACACACTAGCAACAACTGATGCGTCAAAGGAGAAAACGGAGTGTAAAACCTGCCGGAACGGAGTGTGCAACACGCTGTTTAGTCACTCTGATGGCTTGTTTGGAGATAAAGGTCTCACCCCCGCCAGCCACCGTCACACTCTTGTCCGCAAATTGGACAGCTGGTCGGAGTCCTCCAGGTCAGCTGACCAACCAACCCCCACCAACCCACCACCCGTCTCCCCGGCACGTCCGCCATCCTCACAGACGCACAACCTGCCGCCTCGTTGCTGTTTTCCAGCAACGGCTACAGTGGAACCTCACTGTAAAGCCAGGGGTGTCTGTTTCCAACCGCTGTGTGTCAACATGATGAAGGAGCGGGGATGTTATCAACCCCAGTAACCCCCCCAGCAACACACACACACCATATGCGGCAGCAGCAGCAGCTCAATACATCCTTCCTTACTCCCAGATTGATTTTCTGTAAGCTCCGCTCTGCTGTTCCTCTTGAAACACAAAGGAGTCGCCAGCCACTGAACCATCTTGACATTTTTACGTCTCTTCTCTGGAGGGTTTCAACCGTGTTAATGACGACTCAGGAAAGGAAACAATGTTTGGGAGCAACACTGGCATCACGTGTAAACTGTGAGGACCCCTGAACCCCCTTATTTTCTGACGTTAAAGTCAACACCCGTCAAAGAAAAAAGAGTCAAAGAATGCAAAAGCCTGATTTAGATAAACAGTTTAATACTCAGGAAATATTACCCCTGTTATGAAAAATTCATTTTGTTCGAGATGTCAAACCTTTTAATGATGACACCCTGGCCCAGACCTCATTCATGACTAAAAATATCAAACTGGATATTTCTGCTAATTTCCGTTGAAAATGTCAAAGGTGAAATTACGGGCACATTATTTGGATTTATCATATCAATCTTTAAAATCTCAACAACAACAAAAAAAACTGGCAAAGACTATTTCTACCTTCCACCATCATATGACCGATCAAAAAGGTACTTGTGGCTGTGAGTATTCTTTCTAAAAATGTCTGCCGAAAGGTTTGATGAGTTGGTGAGAAAGTGGAAGCTAAGACGTATCAGACACCAACAAAACAACTCCTCAAACTGTTTCTGGGTTAACCTTCAAGCAGCTTTTGCCGGATGCTCGTTGTTGCTGTCTTGAAAAAAATCCTGCAACACTGATCGAAGAATTTGCCTCTAACTTGATTTTCCAGATGAAACGCATAATCTTCAAACCCTGTCTTCTGCTCCCAGCAGGTGGCGCTGTGCTTCCCAGACAATGGCTCACCCCCAGTGTCTGCTGCTGGCGTTCCTGTTAGCCTCCCTGGCCCTGTCGCACAGCACCGAGCCCGGAGCACCTCAAGGCAAGAGGAGACAGGGCCACACCAACACTCTACAGCGCCCCCCGCAGGGTCTACAAGGCCACGGCCCCAGCAGGGGCCACGGAAGGCACGGGGGCTCGGGACCCCGTGGCACCAAGGCTGGCGCCGGGCTGCTGTCCCACCGGCCGCTGCACCCGCTGGCCATGCCTGAGGACGACGGGGCGGGGCTGGAGGGTCTGAGCCCGGTGAGGCTGGAGTCGGGCCCCGGCAGGGAGCGAGACCGGGACAGAGGTCGGATGAGTGTGAAGAGTCCGTCCCTGGGGCGGGACAACGACCTCCTCGGGATGCGGAAAGGGCGCGGGCACAAACACGGGAACGGACACGGGCATCACTTTGAGCAGCAGAAACAGGGGGGCCGCCATGACCGGGGGCGGCACGGCAAAGGTGAGAGTGCAGATGCACAGGGCACTACGCTCACTGTGAGCTTGCCATGGATGTATAAAATGGATACCAATTGGCAATATGTCGGCACGACGATTCTGTGGCCACTCGAAGGACTGCGGCCAAAACCCCATCTGGCATAAAAAGCATTTTTCTTATTAGACCACAATACCAAAAGAACCGAGGAGTGCGCATGGTCTACGGGATGCATATTGTGGAAGTGCAAAACTTTTTCGGCGTATGTGCAGCATGGACTACGGCCCATTCATTCATTCATTGAAATGAATGGGCCGCCATATTGGACTCCAGGGGCATGAAGCTGACTCGAGTAGTTCAACTGTGTCCGTCTGGGTGAAGAGCCCACAGGAAGCATTTGGAAAGGCCGTCTCAGCCAAACATCTCACGTTTGAAATGTTAAACAAATTGTGCAGGTTGAGCCAAAGGCTCCGAGCTCATTTTAGCATAACAGGAAGGAGTGACAATCGACAAAACATGGCAAACCCCCTGATGGATGCTGGGGTGGGGTTGGGCTGCCATGCAGTAATGATGCAGGGCGGTGGGGTTGCCAGGCGGAGGGAGAGTGAAAGGGCTCGAGAGGTTTAAAATAGCTTTTTATTATTATTATTATTAACGCTGTCATGTGACCCGAGCCCCTTGCTGCCATACTGGGCCTCGTGCCCATAAATCGGCTTGAACATTATACGAGAATATTTCCCCTTTTTCTTCTTCTTCTTCTTTTGTCCCCTCTCCACTCAGTTTGGCTTCCCGAGGCCGAGCTGAGCGACGCTGACCCCCACTCCTCCGGCCCCTCCCTCTACCGCAGCCCGACCCCCTCCCCCATGGCCGCCGCCGCCGCCGCCGCCGCCTTTGGCTCGGGCTCCTCCGTGGTTGCCACAGTGACGGGCGAGCATCCCCCAACGCTGCCCCCGGCCTCCACCAAACCCCAGGTAACCCCGGCCGATCCTCCAAGCGCTCATTAAAAGGTTGCATCTGTTGTGTCACAGTGTGATCGCAGCAAGCGGGGGGGGTTGGGGGGGGGGGGGTGCACGGGGTGCAGGGGGTTGAGGGGGGTTGGTGAAAAAGAAACGGACGGAGAGGCTGCCGCAAACCTCACAGCTCATCTCGGAAATGACACTCTCAACAATATGAACCTGAGAAGTGCTGCCGCGGAGAGAAAAAGAAAAAAAATCTAAATGTTCCCCCGGCAGGGCGGAAACCCTGCAGGCGTGTATGATAAATATGATCTGCACAATAAAGCACGCCTCTGGGAGAAAGATCACACAGCTCGCAGTGCAGCAGGCAACACATTCTCTTTTATTAAAAACCGCGGCAGGGCAAAATATTACGGGCGGGGGAAGGTGGGGGGTGGCGGGTTTGTGGCCGCACAAACTGAAGTATCTGCGGGAGGGCCTGGATCACTGTTTGCCACCTGTCACAATAACCCAGCAGGAAACCAGGACACATTCACGGACAACATTTTCAGGTTGAGAGGGGGAGAAAAAAGACACAGAGAGACAAGATGTCAAACCAGGGACAAAAACGATTTTATTTTGTCACAAAGGAAGAAAAGCAGCTCCAGGCTCGTCTTCTCCTTCTGTGATTGTCTTATGTGCGCCGGACGGTTCTATCAGTTGATCTCCAACAGATAATTGACCGGCAGATGGGCAAGTGTGCAAATCAGTTGTCACTGATTAATAGTAAAAACATGCTTGTGTAAATAAATGAGCTTTTTTTTTTTTTTTTTATCCTTTAAAGGCTCAAATAAAACATGAAATGGTGGCATTTTTCGGTTCACTGTGAGTTCAACGCTGAACAAAAACACAAAATGTAGTATTTCTATCTCATGGCGTTTTCCCTGTGACGTCGCTATGTGCAAAGTGTTGCAGTCAAAATGGAAACACGACTTGTTCTAGTTGAGAAGACTGGTGCTATTACCTTTGTGTTTCAGAAATAAGTCATAAAAAAAAAGCAAAACCCTTCAACCCAGTGTTCCTTTCATAAAAGTTTCAAGTTTATTGCAGGAATGCCCGCTGGATGTTATTCTTGCTTTGTATTCAGTTGACAGCACTGGGTTTGAGGAGTTTTTTGTGTCAAATATTATTGCTCTGCAGAACCTAAAAAAAAAACCTTTCGCAACCAACCTTGATCCAGCTGCACAGTCACACAGCTCCTTAATTAACGTTCGATCCGCCGTTGATGGTTTAATGATCAGGCCTGGACATAAAGGAGGGAGGGAGCAGGGAGGAGTGGGGGAGAGGGTGAGGCTCCTGCAATTAATCCAAGTGATATTTTCACACTGGCTCAACTGTTTAGGGTGGCAAGAACTGGCTCCACGTGTTTTTTTTTTTTTTATTCCATACGTGCCGCTTAGAATTTCTTTAATGCCGATCCTCGTATGCAGATCACAGCCGCATTTGAATATTGAGCGCAGACTACTCATGTATCCAGATTTCAGGCGGTGGAGCACCCGACGGTTGAGGAATGAGACGAGTCGCCTTTTTAAGCTGCAATGCAAATACTGCGGCGGGGACGCTTAGGATTTTGAGCCGTGGTGTGTTGGTTTGTCCAAGAAGAAGTCGCACAAAATCACTACGTTCTAGAAGGTTTAATATTGAAAAAACAAGCCAGCAAGAGAGAAGATCCTGGCACCTGATGGAGTTTATATGGGATCAACTCCTGTCTGATTGGCTATTATTTGTTTGCAGGGAGGGGTTGTGGATTAGACTTGACCCCTTTGGTTGGCTTCTTCTGTACCCTTCTCATGAAAGCAGCGGACACCATTAGAGTGTGATAAATGAGGAAGGAGGAGGAGGAGGAATTGGCACCGAGACAGGAAAAGGACAAACTCAAAGAGAAACTCCCCTGCCAACCGATGTGTTGGAGGAAGAAGAAAAGTGCCCTTTACCCAATCTCAAACACTCAGCATTCAGAACAGTTACCTGCAGACACCTGTTAATGCTGGACTTTAAAGTGGTTGATTTATGTATTTTCTTTTTTAAATGATTTTTATTTTACCCCAACACCAACTCACCGCCTCACGCATGTCTTCTCTCCCTCAGAGGGCAGGCCGGGGAAAAGGACAAGGGGAGGTGATGCCCACTTTGGACATGACGCTCTTCGACTGGACAGACTACGAGGACATGAAGCCCGTGGACACCTGGCCGTCCTCCAGGAAGAAAGGTGAGGGACGAGCTGAGAGCGACTGCTAAAGCACTGTCCACACCAGCAAGGGTGTTTTTTTAAACTGACCTTTTTTGGCCTCTGGTTATGAAAAAAAGTCACTCGTCACTTTAACACATGAGTACAAAATAAACAGAATTCGTCAAAATGTGGATTGGGAGTCGTGTCAGTCAAAGCACAGTGACATACAAACCATGTTGACAAGAGATTATTGCGGTTTTCTTCGGTTTTCCTGTCCGCACGATAGCTGACCAGACGTTTCCAAAAGGTTCACCCAAAAAAAACTCTGGTTTCAGGAGCCTACAACTGCAGTTACGTGTGGATGAAAAGCCAAACTCTGCGGGAAAAATTACCATTATGTATTTTTCTATTCTTGTGATTGGCCAAAACTGTCTTCCTATTAGGACTGATATTGCCCCCTACTGCTTTGGCATGTTCATTACATTGCTTTAGGCGTATTTTGCGGTTTCATGTGGATGGAGATAGTTTTGATCACACTGTTGGTGTGGATGGGGATTTTTTTTTTTGTAACCAGAGGTTAAAAAAGTTTCGTTTCAAAAATACCAATTTTCGTGGAGGCTACCCCTGAGCGTTTGACCTTCACCACCTTTGAGCAGCAGCAGTGCTGAGTAAAATACGACACACAACACCAGGCATGACACCGTGGTAATTGTACTGCGTTCTCAAGGCTCATGGTTCCAATAACGGGGGATATATTTTCGCAAGACGAGCTCATAAAATGCGGGATGAGTGAAACTGGATCAATACTTCCGTGTTTAATGGAGATATCAACCATGACACGCAGTGACAGGCAGCCGATATCGAGAGCTCAGTCCAAAACTGAGCTAAAATATCAGCCAAACAACAGGGCTTTGCTCGGAGGTGCAGGCAAACTCAATTCAGTGGATTTTGTTCCCTTTTCTCGAGGTCGAAGCTTCCCACTGGTATTGGTGGAGACCACCTGAGTGAAGTCAAGTCGTCCCGTTAACGAGTGAATGAAGAGCAGGTGGGCGGGTGAGGAAACAGGAGCGAGCCGCTTGGCTCTTAACGAGGCTGAGGAGGAACAGGTGTGCAGAAAGAAGAGCACTTGAAGGGAGAGAGAGGAGAGGAGAGGCCACGCCCACTCTGAAGAAACCACAGACCTGTGACCAAAACCCCTCCGTCCTCTCCTGCTTCATCCTGTCTCTGTGTTTAGCCGCGTGTTGTTGAGAGTGTATTGAGCTCTTTTGTAGAACACACACTCCAGTTTTGGCTCAAACAGTGACAGCACCAATGATGCCTGTTTGAACAAAGAAATGTGCAAGTGTCAGTTCCAAAAACCTAAATATCACAATAAAAAACTGCTAATGGAAACACCAACACTTGGAAAAAACCTCTCAAATATCACTAAAAGGTTTTTACGCTCTCATGAGGTGGTTTTTCAGACTGCTGGGACTTCACTCAAAGAACAGCGGAACAGTTACATTGTAACATGGCTCCTGGTCGTAAACAGGCAGCAATGAATGACATCATTTGTGTTCTACGTGCGACGCATTTGAGCTTCGCCACGCTGCTTGTTTGACCTCGTGCAAATATAAAGACGCCGACATCCGTGTACACCTGTGCGACTGTGAGGGTAAAAAAAAAAGAATAGATGGCTGTGATTGTTGGGAGGTGAGCGCTGATCCGACTGCCTGAGAATCAAGCCGCTGCTGTTTGCCGTCGCAGACAAGAGACGGAGCAAGAACCTGAGCAGCGGAAACATGACGATGGACGCGGACGCCGTCGAACCATGTGACCACCACCTGGACTGTCTCCCAGGTCAGTCACTGAGTTCACTTGCTGCATTTCAAACCAGCCACTGGGAATATCAAAGAGTGTGCGCTCACAGAAAACGAGGGTTTCTATTTGCGGAACAGTTTCCCATCTGCTTGTCCCTCTGGGTGACTGTGTGGTTCTGTTGTCGCAGGTTCCTGCTGCGACTTGAGACAACACGAGTGCAAGCCTCACAACCGAGGCCTCAACAACAAGTGCTACGACGACTGCATGTGTGAGGAAGGTGAGTGAAGGGGTCGGTCCTGCACAAGGTCACGTGATCACGTTGGGAATTTTAGTTTCATAGATAGAGATCAGATTTTTCTGTTTTTTTTGTTCCCCAAACTGTTCCATAGCTACATTAAATCATCAATTTAGAGTCAAAATGGAAATGGGCAAAAAGGCTCAATTTTAGGTCAATTTTAAACTATGAGCAGTGGGAATATTTCTAATTTGATTTGAGCAGCATTTTTAATATATATTTTTTGTAGTTTTTAGACTCTTGTCGATTGTTGAAGCTCCTTTCTGGAGAAGACTGTGGAAAACAAACAGCTGAATTTCAAGGCCCAGTGTGATAAATTGCAAACAGCCTTTTCCGCTAAACTTTTGCTTTCAGACGTCCCTTCCGATCTGTGTAAAATCACGAACCCTGAGCAGACCAGCGTTCTGTTTCACTGTAAAACAAACTGAACGGCGACGACCGGTTGCATCTCTGGTCTTCCCCCAGGGCTGCGGTGTTACGCCAAATTCCACCGGAAGCGACGTGTGACCAGGAGGAGGGGCCGCTGCGTGGTGCCGGACTCAGTCAGCAGCGACCAGGGAGGCTTCATCACCATCTGACGAAGAGGAGGAGGAGAAGGAGGAGAAGGAGAAGGGACATGGAGCCAGACCTCCTGTCAGAGTAGATGGATCACATGACCCTCGGGACGCTAAAGTGCTAGAAGGTGACGGCTCAGCTTTTTTTCCTTTTTTTTTTTTTTTTTAAATTTTCCCCCCAAGCTGATTTGACAATGTCCAGCATGTCCGGCTGAAAGGAAAAGGTGACACTGTGGAGCCCTGTTGCATTGTGGGATATCCACAGCTTCCAATCCAGAACATCGACATCTTTAAGCACTTGTTTAGCTCAGTTCAAATTTTTCAATGTCATGCAAGATTTGTTTTGGTTTTGTTTTTTGTTTTCTTGTTTTTAAGAAAAAGATTTTCTGCCTGAAAAGTAAAAACATTTGATTGTTTTTTTGTTCTGTTTTTTTTCCTTTTCCAATTTGGTCGATAGCAGGTCTTGCCTGTCTTTATTGTCTCTCATGCAATTTCGTGCTGCACCCTACTGTTGTGCTAAAGCCAGCCTGCTGTCCTGTCCTGTAAATATGGATGTGTTTAAACCCAGCAACCCAGTTCTGATGTGTTTTGACCTTCTCTTGTCTTAATAGCTCTTTTATTTATACTGTACTCAAACCCGAACGTCTGCGTATTGTTTTCTGTCTGATTTGTTTCCACAAATAAAGACTTACTAGAAAATTGTCTGAACTGCTTCTGATCTTTTACATGTAAAAGTAGTGAAATATTTAACTGAACATCTATCATTAATCAACATGTCTGTAACTGCAGTGTATATAAACAAGCAAAGGTCTGATTTATTGTGATTATTTTTTTTATCTAGAAAAAAAAAACATGCAACATTGTATAACCAGAGCTACTTTAATTTTCCCTCTCGCTTGCTTGATTTGCCTTTTCTGCATGTTTTCGTCAGGTGACAACATTCATATTTAAGAGTGAATTTATTTTCCAAAAATAATCGAAACAGATCAGCGAGAAAGTTCAATACCGAAATATTTGCGCGCAATCGAGTGGGAACGCGCGGCATCCCCACTGTGCCGTACGTCAAATAACTGCAGGTGTCGAACGGTGAAGCAGAGGGAAAAGTTTCTGCGATCCTTTGAAACGCGACGGCGTGAGAGCGTCGAGAACGCGGAGGCGTCGACTCAAGAGAAAGTAGTTTCGGGCCTCACGCTGGGCTCAAGATGCTAACGAGTGTCGGGACGTTCTGCGGAGGAGAGGAGTGGATTGTCTTCCGTCTGCCGTCCTTGTTCTGCTTCAAAGGCCCGGAAACCCCTTTTAACTTTGCATGATCGACATCAGAACTTCTCCCTGACGCGACATTCATTCTGAAAATAATGATTTTCGAGGCTCTTTTCGATGAAACAAAAGCTGCCGCTGCCTCAAGCTCATTATCCCCTGTCTAGCCTGAACTGTGTCAGAACCTTTTAATACCAAGCGTTCGACACCTCGGAGCGAACGAGGGGGTTGCCAGTAGGGGGGTGATAAGACCGAGCGTGCCTCCATTGCTCCCCTAGCTAAAAAAAAAAAAATGAAAAAAATGAAAAAAAATAGAAAAAAAATACCACATCTATGTTTGATTAGATTGAGGAAGGGAGGCTCATTTTTCTTCCCTAAGCAGAGGCTCAGTCCGACCGGGACTGTGCCATCCTGATTTACGAGCGCGGAATAAAAGCAGCAGTGATGTATTTTTAATACTTACCTCTGACAGAGCGCTCCTGCCGAGTGTCCTGCTGAAACCTGGCCAACAGCCAGCAGCCCAGTGATAGATTACACGCCGCCGCATCCCGGCAGAGTTGCGGCTGCGCATCTCCAGCAGGGAAGGCCTTCCTCAAGACCTTCTCGGAGTAATTAATTTAAAAGTTTCCACCTAGGCCCCGACTTCCTCGGGATCAGAGCTGAAGGACGCGGCTCACGTGGTGCTTGGGTAAACAAAGCTGAAGCTTCAGAGAGCATTATAAAAAAAACAAAGTTATTAAAGAAGGATGCAGGAAGTACAAGTCCTTTTTCGTTCGCCTTCCCCACTGCTGGGATGGTCCATTGACAAGGTCTTCTCGCACAGGCTGTGCCCTTGTTGGTTGACAATTAATTGCAGCTCACATTCAATTCCATCCAACCGCACGCGTGTCGAACCGCAATCTTGTTTTCCTGCACGTTTGGCCGTTACTGTAGTTTTGCAGTCTGCTGCGTGAAGCTTCAAACTCCAACTGCTTCCATCACGGTGAATGCCGTGAATGCCATTAGGGCAGTGTTTCTCAACTGGTGGGTTGGGAATCAAAAGTGGGTCGCGGAGCTGTTTTGATTGGCTTCGTGGGCAGACCCATTATTTTTGAAAGAGCTTTAAAAATATATATTTTTAGAGGGAAAATATTGGGCATTTATTTTGCAGGACACACAATTCAAAAACTTCAATAATTTATTTATTAGACATGATAGAAAGTGGGCTGGCGTTTTTATTTTTGCGGGAATAAATTTGGGTGGGGACTTCAAGATGAGGAAAAAGACTTAGGTCCCGAGACTCCACCAGTGGAGAACCACTGCATTAAGGTGCGTCACCTCAGAGGTCAGAGGTAGTGCTGTGCGTTTAGGGGAAAAGCGACCATCTGTCAAGCTGTAAAACGGTCCGTCGCCTTTAAGTGGGGTGGACACACAAAGCGCTGGCTGGCTAAAGAGCAGAGAACAAAAAGCGTCCAGCATTTGCATACCAGGTTATAGCTTCTGCTGCCCTCGCCATTAGAGTCAAAGCCTGATTTATGCCTCCTGCGTCGCACTTAACGCTGCGAACACAAGGCTGTCCCACTGTCGCTGGACGCGCAACAAGTCAAATCGTCCAATCTGATTTCCTGACAGCATCTGAAGTTTTTCTTTCTCCCCTAGACATGAACAGAAACAGAGGTCTCACCTAACAGGCCTATGGGCTACATGGTGCAACTGATTTACTGTGACTTAGCACATTAAGGCCAAGAACACAGAGGGGGAATACTGAAGGGATACACGCTGAATCCAAAAATCATTGTTGAGTCAAAGTAGGTCATTGTGCTGAGCTCTTTATTGTTGGCGTTACGGGGGTATTGAGGGTGGAGTCGAGTGTCACTGCTCCGCAGTGAGATGGTCACGGCTGTCAGGACTGTCGTGACTGCAGACATTGTTTCAGAATTATGGGTTAAAGTACAAGGTAGTTTAAAGCATCACACTTCCTAGCCTGTGGCGCTCACAGAGAGGACGGGAAAACATCTAATTGCATTTTCTGAAAAGCATGACCGCCGAAACTCTGACAACACGTAATGTGATTAGCTAAGAGCTAAATTTGAATCACTTCTTCTTAATCTGGACGCGTTGCAGACATCTTACTCTGTCCAAGCCTAAACCCACATCTGTTATTTTGGCTAAAGCTTAACCTTTCACTAGTCACATTTCACTAGAGAAGTGAAATAATCTCTCTTTTTTTGGCGACCTAGTAAGAAACGTGGCAAAGACCGCTGTAGCTGAGAGATTAGAACAAACTAGGGGCTGTGCTCACTGTCTGAATCCTTTTCAAAAAGGCTGTGCGCCCAATTACAGTATTAATTTATTGGCACAACAAGAAAAAATTAAAGTTCCTCCTGCTGTGTAATAATGAGGGCAGAATATCAAAACCATAGCTATGGTGGCTTTTTCCCGCTACGCTAGTGGCCTGGCTTAAGGGAAGAAGTTTGCTAAGTGTTGAGTCAGAAATATCTTAGCAATAGCCAAAGTTCTTTATTATTCAGAAGAGAACATGTTTGCTGCCCTCCCTAATGCTAAACCTATATTTTTAGCGCCATCTGTTGGGTTAATCCTCATGCTATATCTACCACTTTGCGAGTGGGATTAGCTGCAGCAATGGACAAACTTAACTTCTTGCCTGATCCAACACATTCTGAAATATTGTAGAGTCGTCAGGCGCTAGCGGCTCACATAGCAAGATCAGTTTCCTTAGTAGTAGCTAACTTTCATTGGACTGATTTCTCATTGGCGTTCAGGAGCAACATCCAATACAGTTAGGGGAAATGTCGACTGTTATGCAAACTCGTCACTTTTATTACTAGCACTGTCTTCTTAGCATGAGTTATTAATGGTTTGTACCAATTCTGTTACAGGCACTCCATAAAGTTTTTTTATCATTATTATTATTAAAATGTTATGATTTAGGCTATTATTTAAAAATTAAATGAATTCATTAACTGCCAAATAGATTACAGTTCAACAGTGTAGAGTGAGATTTTTTTTTTTTACACCTTCTTAAAAATGTTACTAACAGTATCTTTAACTGTAGTTCAAGATGAAAAGTTTAACTACAGTTCACTTACCCAAGTATGATACTTCAGTTAAAAGCTTTAATTATGTCCAATATAATCCTAAAAATAACCGTGACACTCAAGAATTTATTTATTCATTTTTATTAATTCATACAATTAAAGAGTGAAATGAACCAACGGGGGGAGAGCGTGCTCAGAAATTGAAAATTCAAATTAAAAGAACGGCCCTCTGACCTGCGTTGATGCTCATGTGGTTTCTTAAGAGAGTGGAGGCAGAGCAGGAAGTAGCAGAGGGCAGTGCGGGGTGGGGAGGAAGGGAGTCACATGGGAGGCAGTCAGGCTGCTGTCACATGGTTCATGTTTTCAGGCCGAGCAAAGGAGAGGGAGGAGTTTAGGAGTTGGTGTAAGAAGTGAGAGACCTGCTCTGGACTTTCATGTAGTCCCTTCAACAAGTGGAAGAGAAGCTTCAAAACAAGAAAAACGCTTGTGATGGAGATTCCAGCCATAAACCTAAAGGTGAGTTTGTGCCCTCAATTCTAATGTCGAACACGAGGAAAGATCTTTGTGTTGATGTCAAATTTGTTGCTCAACGCTGACTGGAACGTCCTCCGTGGGCCAACTGCCCTGAGAGACTGATCAAAGGGAAGTAGTGGAGCAGTGGCTTTGGTCATGGAAAATATTACCTCAGACAGTGGTGAAAACACAGGCAGCTCCGCTGTAAACCAGATCAAATTGTGTGCCGCTGTGTTAAAGACTAAATCAGAAGTTAAGTCATAAAACAAAAAAACAAAATCACCCCTGCTGTCAGTGTTACTGCAAACAGCGGCTTTGAGCCGTAAGTGAGGTAGTTAATGTCAGTATAACTTGAATTGTGGCTTTGTCTTTCAATTTTCTTAGATGAGATCTGATGATGACTCGTATGCTTGAATTGCTGCAGAGAATGCGTGACTATTTAATTGATATGTGGAGGTATAGAATCAATTATTCTGCTCCTGTTTCACACTGATGTGGTATTTTTGGTTTATCACATTCTTAGGTTACTGCAGTTTCGATTTCACAGTCCAAAAAACACACTTTTAAAAAATGTGCCAAAATGACTTTCACACTGTCTCCTCAGCACTAAAGCATTAGGCAGCTGGTCTTGAAAACTCACGAACTGGATTTTCATGAAAGTGGATGATGATGATGACGCAGAAAACTCGCCCAATCACGCTAAATAACACAACCGAACCACGGCGCTAATTCATTTAGCTTGATTTAGCTTTTTATCCATTCCCGCTGCTAACTGTCCTGCGTCAGTGTTACACAGATAGAATGCTCCAGCCCTGTATTTCTTCTCAGCACTTGTGTTTTTCCCCCCTCGGTCACAGGCCATCGTCCTGGTGCACTGGCTCTTGACAATATGGTGAGTGCGAGCGCAGCTCTTTTCTCCACGAGCCTGTGGAATTTCTCTCCTCTTCCGCCTCAGACACAGTCACACACTTTACACAGTCTGGATTGAGGTTTCTCACACAGTTGAACCCTGCCTAAGACCCTTGTGTTCCTGTGTGTGTATGTGTGTGTGTGTCTTGCTCTAGGGGGTCCATGGTGGGGCTGCCCATTTCCTTTGCCTGGGCGAACTTCAGCGTTTTAGCCATTGGGGTGTGGGCCATCGCACAGAGGGACTCCATCGACGCCGTGATCATGGTGAGTCTTTGCGTCGGTTCCCTCGTGCCGAGGCCGCAACTTTTGCACCATGTGACTCAGGAGCCTAACTACAGGCACATCCATGCGTACCCACGCTAACCTATTTGACTGTGGAATGCGGGACATTCTGATGCCCTTCCTTTAATTCAGCAGCCGAGCACGATGGCTTTCATGACGCCATGTGTGTGGCCTGCTTTGTATTGGTTTGAATGAGATTGATGCAGGTTAGACCTGTGGTCACTAAACAGAATAGAGCAGAACTAGTATCAGTCAGCAGCACTAAAAGACAGTGGAAAATGTGGCTTGTGATTGCAGATTTCTTGGGGATAATTCAAAAGAAAATCCCACATTGTAAATGAAATTGAGTGGTAAATTGTCCTACCTTCGCCTCTCAGCTTTATCAGTCATAACTTGGCATGGAGGATTCTGTGGGCCAAGCAGCCATGGGGGCAACGAGGATACCAATATATCAATATGTGCATTTTTTTAGTCAAAGCGGCTAAAATTGGTAGCTGGACCTCCGCTTTAAAGTGTCTTGTTTTCTGCATTCAGGGTGTTGGAGTCTATCCCAGCTATCTTAGGGCAAAGGTGGAGTTAGATTAGATGGTAAACTAGATGGACAGATGTTGCATTGTGAAGGGACCTCCCTTTTCTAAAGAATGTCGCAGGTTGGAAAGGGATACAGATACAGAGGCTCTCTATCTCTCTTGATTTACCCAACGGTAAACCTTTCTAAAGTGATACTGTTGAATTGAAATCAGACTCTGACTTTGGCAACACAGTTGAGCTGGAGGGTTACAGAGTGGCATCAGACGAGCACTACTGTCTGTCCAACGTCTCTTTCGATGGCACTTCGACAATAATGGATCCTGTCAGTGCTACCATCATGGATCTATGCTGAAACCTTTAACTGTGTTCTTGGACTGCTGCTCAAGTACTTTAGGGAAGACTTGGCAGGGTAAAAAATTCCATATGAATCACACACTAATTTGCACAAAGTTTACATGGTGAGAACTGATCAAGTTATGAATTGCATTTCTTGCATTTTTCAATCCGACAGCAGAAATCATGCTTTTTTTTTCCCCGCATGAGATTGACTCCGTTTCCCACACGGAGAATGCGGTGTGAAACGTTTTCCCCGTGGCATGATTACAAGGGTTTGTTTCTGCTCCTCAGAGCGTGAAACACAGTACCCCGCTATGATATGCAACAACCTCAAAAGACACACGTGTGTCCTGTGCCCTCTGTCGTCCGTTTGCCGCAGTTTCTCCTGGGGATGGTTGTGACGGTGCTGACTGACATCGTCCACTTCGGGATCTTTTACCCGGGCAACGACTTGGCCATCGGCAAGGGGACTGATGTGTTCCGCTTCAGTCTCGGTATGGCCATCCTCAACCTGCTCCTCAAGCCCGTGTCCTGCTTCTTTGTCTACCAAATGTACCGCGAGCGTGGAGGAGATTACAACGTCAACTTCGGTGAGTCAAGCACAACTTACGGGGTTCTTTAATTTTTCAGAGGAAATCCCTGATTACGTCAATGTGAATGGACATTTTTTGGATAATTGAGAACTGAAAGGTACAGAGGAAAACTCAAAGTTTTGCACAAACCTTTTAATAAAGTAAAAATAAACTTGATTTTGATCTTTGGTCTTAGGCACAAAACATTTAAAACATTAAGTTAGTAGTATCGGCCAGGTAACTTAGTGATGCTACCATTATTGCACCATTTCCGCTGTGTTCATTGCGTGTGGAACATATCTATCATTGCACATTTAAATCTCTGGTCCAACACCGTCATGTATGCCTCAGTATTAACGCCCCATCGCACTCAAAATATTAAGCAATACCTAACATGGTATCAGAAGTTTACAATTTGGGACAAGCAGGCTTTGTCATACATCCTCGTTAACCTTCTTTTCACTGAACTGTGAAGCAGTCGACCAATTTGGCGAGTCTCTCTGCGAAACCGTCGGCCCCCGATAACTCCTCACTCAAAGTCAATAGTTACGGTCACAAGACAGTTTAGACACAGCCAAATAGCCGCCGTCCAGCGAGACAGGAAAATCGTTTCCCAGCGCGTCACCCTATTTTGTAATTAATGAAGGAACATGTTGTGCACATGCTGCTAGGACAAATTTCAAAAAATCCGACATGGTAGAGAAATAGCACAGGATTAATGCGGCGTGTTTCTCCACACGGAAATAGTTTCTGTGTCTTTATTAAACCCTGAGTGCACAACTCACGTTGGTCTGTTGACCACTCATGGACAGTCAACCATAAAAGACTTGGTCAAAAGACTGGTTAGCAGATTCTGAAGTGATCTATTGATTATTGGAGAGCTTTTATACACAAAAAAAAATCAGTCTGCTGGGTTGTTGAAGACTGACTAATAGGTTAAATGTTAAGTTAAATCAATGAGAGCAGCAAAAACATGAATGT
Source organism: Nelusetta ayraudi (assembly GCF_046127955.1). Classification (NCBI taxonomy): domain Eukaryota; kingdom Metazoa; phylum Chordata; class Actinopteri; order Tetraodontiformes; family Monacanthidae; genus Nelusetta; species Nelusetta ayraudi. The sequence goes on along the minus strand of NW_027466067.1, from coordinate 7,323,412 downwards.
GCCTCTGAATACACAGCAAGGAATACAAAAAAAATAATGTTTTTTGAAAGAATATTATTTATTTATTTAGTTATTAATTCTAATTATTATATACATCCCAGTGGGTCTTCCAATTCCTTGTCATTCATTCATAGTACAGCCCCTGAAGTAATGACGCTAAACGTACAACGCAATTCTTATTGTGTGTTTTGCCAAGTTTAATTTCACCCGCACCGAGTGAACACACTGTCTCAGAAATCCTCCCGCATCCATCCGACAACTGAAAACATCCATCTCCTGCTCCTAATGGAATATTGATGAATCTGCACGGTGGTTGTACTTCAGCGCCGCATGCCCTCAGCAGGTGCGCCTGTTTGACTGTGATTGGCTGCAGAGCCCGCTGATAAATGCAGCTCATGTTACTTTCAGACAACGTGCATTTTAATTGCTTTCTGATTGCATAGCTGGCACCACGGCGGCGCCTTGCTGCACTAAGCTCCCTGGGAACCAGGCAATCAGGTGCACGTGAGGGAGCCGTTGATTCGGGCGTTCCGGGAGAAATAATGCTGGCAATCAGCGTACGCTGGCTTAAATTACTTGGAGGATCTTTTTGTTTGTTTAACGTAACAAAGTGTGGGTGGTCAGGCTGAGTAAGCAAACAACGCAACTCCAAATGTTTTGATGAATTCACAGTATACTAAGTGTTTGCAACCCTGACAAGATTCACTTGGTTTTGTATGTTTTATGGAAGAAATTCCCCATCGTGTCCCAATTCATTGCTCACTTCTTTCCAATTAACTTGCTTGTCATCGGCATACTGCTTTATTTTACTGACTCGTGCCACACGTTATCACCCTCCAAGAACGCCAAAGCTCAGAAAGAATTTAGGGTGAACGCTGGATTGATTACGAGTTCCCACAGTTTGCCAGATTAGAACCAGTGGAGGAGGGAGTGTTTAAACAAATAAACAAACAAATAAATAAACAAACAAAACCTCTGTTTCCTGTACCAGAGTTTAAAAAACAAAACAAAACAACATTTCTTATGAATCAAAGTGAAACAAGTCTTAAGAAACACCTGCGTACTTTCCCAAAAATCTTCTCAGCAAGTTGTGCAATTCTCAATTTGGCAAAACCTGAATTTCCTCATTTCCTTTCGCTCTTTGTCACTTTAACCCCTCACAGCTGTGCGTGTTGTGTGTGTGTGTGTTAAGGTTTGTTTGCTGTTTCCTCTCTCCTTTCTCCCTGCCACCCTCCCGCCTCCTGACCTTTGACCTCCCAGACTTTGAGACCTCTGTGGACAGTCGTTGCACTACGGACAGTGCCGACAGTGCGTTCGTTTGTCGCCGCTATTGATCCCCGGCCCTCCTCCCTTTCACCACCATTTCTCTCCTCCAATCATCGTCTTCCAACCCTTCTCACACAGGAAGTAAGACTAGACACCTTCCCAGGAGGATAAAGCACAGATTTACATACCTTCTTAATTGGTATATTTGCTGATTCTTTATATTCTGTCACCTTGTCCACCTTGATTTATTTATACCAATGTAAATCTAAATATTTTATATTCAGGTCAGCGCTTCAGCCAGACCTCGTTACTGTCCCAGAGCTCTCTGAATATGTGTCTGCCAGTAAAGTCTCTTTGTGTTCATCGTCTGTCATAGTCATTGTCTTAAGTTGATTGTTCAAACGTTTGTCCTGTTTCTTCTTTCGACTCCAGGTGTTGTGTGTGTGCATGTGTGTTTGTGCGTGGCGTGTTTCGTTTGTGTTGGTTCGCAGTGGAGCGACATAATGGTGTTAAATCAGCCTAATTAGAAAGAAGAAAGAATGTGACCTGATATGAGAACTTGAGAACAACACAAGCCGTCAACTTGATGCAGTGGTTGGGAAAAAAAAACAAAACATGTATTTTAATGACCCCCTTATCAACAAAAAAAACAGGTGAATAATAAACACCACATCACAAAAGGTGAGGCGGCACAGCCCTTTGAACTCCCGCAAACATGTTGTTGGTATTCTGGCCACGTTGGTCTGTTTTTTTTAAAGCACCATCAGCAGTCCTGAGGAGACTTTTTCACTGGTTGCCAATTTGCAGCCTTAATAGAATTCCTGATAAAGGTGTGATGCACCTCCGAGAGCAGCAGAGGAGAACTGGGACGGTTCTCCGTTCCTGTACCTGCGCTTCTCCTCATCCATCAGGTGCTATCGTGGTCCTGTCACCTGGTTGGCACACTTTTCAACAGTGTGGTCTATATTTAACCACCATGTGCCAGATGCTGGCGTCACTATAACAGATTCACCCGTAAATCTGTGGGAGAGGAAGAGGAAGAAATTAAAAAAAGTTCTGCCAAACATCTTTAATATGCACATTACAACATCCTTGATTAGTCGCAGTGTTTCAGAAATGGTCATGAATAATACATGGGGCCAGGCAGGGGTTTTGTGAGAGTGTGTGTGTGTGTGTGTGTGTGTGTGAGAGTGAGTGTGTTGAGGACTTTTGGATTTGTTTCCTGCAGGTTTCCCGTCTGTATCGCGGAACAGGGAGGCGTACCAGTCCATCGACCAGCAGGACGGCTCCTCCAGCTCGGCCAACCCCTTCAACCAGGCCCAGGATAGCAAAGCGGGGGTCCGCACATACTGAGAGCAAGAGTTTCTGGGTAGCAGGGAGGGGGGCCGGGACTGTGGATACAGCGCGGCCGTGCCGGGTGCCAGTTGGTGAAAGAGGTTCCACGCTGAGCGGGTTAGTTGCAGTCACTTGCTGAGGGTCTGGTGTCAGTGTTACCTCTCTGAAGGTGCGTTTGCCTGTTATGGAGAAAATGTTGCCCAAGTGTGACTGAAGTCGGGTTCTGATTTTGGTTTTATCCACTGTATGTTAAAGTCATGTTTTAAGACATAAAAAACACAGATTTTATGAAATTGTTAAAGTTTGCTGCAGCTGAGTCTGTCCCTGTCTGTTTCCCAAGTGTGATTCCTTTACTGCCAATATGTAAAAAAAAAAAATTGAAGTCACTGTTTAGCAGGTGTGAAGTGTTACAAGTTGAAGGATGAATCCTAGCGGGTTTGGCACAGTGGAACGCATACGGTGGCTCAGTCCTCAAACGTTTAAAAAACTCAACAAGATGAGGAAGACAAATGTTACATGCCTCCAAACTTTGGCAAAGAAAATGTTCATCGACAAATGGGAGGTCGCATGCCTTCGATGTAGCGATGAGTAGTAACTGGGTGTGGATATTTTCCTCCCAAGAAGTGATCAGCGAAAAATGAGTGAATGAATGAATGAATGAATGAATGAAAGAATTGAATGTCTAGGTCAAGGTCATGTGTGAATGCTGACACCAAAACATTTTAATAATGAGAGTGAAAAAAATAAAGGAATGAATGAAAGACGTTATTGTAAGTCTGTTACAAAAATTGCCTGTTACTATATAGTGACTCAGAGTGACTATAATATCACCTGTCATCTGATTTTATTCCGTTTCTTGTGATTATTATTATTTTTTTAATTTGTGAAGATTTTTTTTTTTTTTTGCTTGTTTTGTTGGTTTTTAAGTGTGTTGAATTACAATGCAGCAAACTTTCTCTGTCATTAAATTGAAGGTACCTCAAATTCTTGCACGTTATTGCAAAAACTAGTCATAACAAAAAGAAATGACTAAGGCGTTAACTAAACAAGCCAGAAGAGGCAGGAGTCACTTGCACTGTTTTTGCGCTGTGCTGTGACTTACGATGACTGTACCAGCGACAAATGTGGAAGGGCGAGACTTCAGAAGGGGAAGTGGCTTTACTGGGGATAAAAAACCCAAACACTCGAAATTTTTAACCATCCCATCTTTGTGTCATCTGATGTCCACAGCTTGTCTCACTTTGAATGTGCTTCTGACCATATGCGGTTTAAGTGTTAAAAAAAAAAGAAAGAAAAGAAAAAGGCTGAGGCTGTGCAAACAATCCTCTGCAGATCGATTGCACCATTTTTGCATGCGTGTGTTTGCGTGTGTATTAGTTCTCTTTTAAAAGAATCTCAACGATTGAGTTCCTGTTTACACAATAAGGAACATGACTCAAAAGATGTGGAATTGAATCCATCCAATAACATGATGTCCGTGATTTTGTCATCAAAATGGTCTAAAATGAATGAAATGAACTCACACACAGATAAAGAGAGAGCCCAAATATGTTAGTTAATGTTGCTGTCTTGCTAGCTGATGTATCGCTACACAGGTTGGAACATTTTCAAGAAATATTTAAACCAAAAAATATTGTGCATTTGCATTTGGCTAATCTGTGATGTGTCTTAAATGGTTTTACAAGTTTATTCAGTTTTTGTTTTTTTTTTAAGTTAGGGAGGACAAGGTCCAGATGTGTATTAAAAGTAAGTTCTCATCTCTGGTAGTTAGAAAACAGCAGTGTGCAGTTTAAGACAACACCACCCATGTTGAAATGAGGCCACCAACCGCTAATGTAGCTCGCTAACGTGAGGGCTGCGACATTAGCTGACAGCCGTTCTCCGCATACAAAAAACAAAATTCACGTCTTCCCACTACTCGAACATCTTTGGTAGCGTCGCGTTCCCGACCATTTTTTATGCAACTATAAACTAAAATGGGGCAACTCCATTTCACTCCCCTGAGAATATATTGGCCACATCACCACATCAAGTAGCAGGAAAGTAAACAAATTCACGAAACACTAAACCACTTGGTTTATAGTGTTGAGCAATAACTTGGCAGACTTGTGCCACCACGGCCAATAAGTCGTAACCACTTTACCGCACATTTTATAATGTTTGATGGCAAACACTCGTGTTGTTTATGTGGGTGTTTGCAGGTGGTTCCGAGCACCTGCAGCAACGATAACATTGTTTTGGCGGCTCTGTTCATATGACATTCCCCCGCTGGCTGGATGTTTTTATTGTTTTTTTTCCTCTTTCTGCAGATGGATGATTGCCTTTCTCAGTGCCAGCTTGATGCTTTTTCTTTGTTTTCAGATTTGCTCCAGAAATTGGCAGAGATTTTTTTTTTTTCTTTACTGATGTAAAATAAAATTTGAAGAGCACAGGTGAAATTGTGATTTATGACATCACAAGCAGTTGTGAATCGAAAAACAAGGATCTAAAGTGACTGAAATCAGTTTTACTCTGAACAATCCTTGTGTTGTGTTTTTTTTTTTAATTAAGCTTAGCTCCAGGCTGTAATTACCTCTGATTTGTACTCACATCTGTTAAATGTTATTCTGACACTCAAATAAACCGTAAATTTGAACTTTTTTTTCATTATTTTTTTTGCATTTGTATGCACCAAAGCATTTTGAGAAGCGACCGACCATCCAAGCTGTCTGCTTCCTCTCTCGTGCACAAAGCATTTCTCTCTTTTCTCTCTTATCTGTGCTGCACCTCTGTTTACCCTCACCCTGCTCCTCGCAGAGATTTCTTCGCGGCCCCGCTCTAATTATCCAACCAGGCAACACATTTATCTTCCCATTTTCGCTGCTGCGCTCCCCTGCATATTCTGCGTCTTCGTTCCATGCCAAAACTTATCAGACTTCAGCTCCGCTCACATTAGCACAATCCACAACATCACAGTAATGCTACCAAACCTCCCGGGAAAAAAAAATCATTTACATGAAACTCATATTTTTCATATTTTGTTTCTGCTGTTTTCTTTTCTTTTTCTTTTTTTTTTTTTTAAAAAAAACAGCCTAATTAAGAGGATTTTTTTTCCATGCACCTGGCTGGAACGTAAAAAGAAATTAATCTGATTTTCACATTTTTCGTTGGTGGCTGCCTGTGAAAACCTGCGTCTGTTTATTAACGCCAAAGAATCCAAGGTTGTTTCCAGTTTTTTTTTTTGTCCCTGATGGCTTTTTATTATTGCGAGGCTGCCTCTCCAGTTTGCCTGAATGGTCTCTTTTCTTCAGGCGCACAGGCTGCAGGGTCCTTCAGGGAAAGAGCCTTTTCATTTGTTGGTAATGACTCTTAGCCCTCTTAAAAGGAAATAAATGGAAGGTCTGTGGCAGCTGCGGGAACGGGCAGCCGCGCTTACGCGGAGCAGAACAGGGCCTCAAAATTTCTGCACTCCGCGTTGTAGAATTCGAACGGTAAACAGGAAGCGGCAGAACGTTGCTTCATCTCTTTTGCTCTCCCATCTTGGCTGGAGAAGAGTGGATGTGCGAGTTCCCCAGGGACGGCTGTCAGGGAATGCGAGGGGAGAAAAACAATCGTAATAAAAGATGGCTTTGATTATTCTTTACAGAGGACATCCATATTAATGGGCAAACAACACAATCTGAACAACCCCGAGGCTGAATTATTAACTCTTGTGTTCTTGCAGGAGGCTTACAAGGCCTCAGTTTCAAAATAACACTGGGCTCAGATTCAGAGCTGGATATGAGGGAATTTATCGACTGTCAGTTTTTGTGCGTGGGTCTCTGTTGCTTTGTCTTTTTTGGTTCGCAAATCAGAGCTCTGACCTCAATTTGGAAAAAACCTTTGGCCTCTTCCTGGCATTAAGCAGCTCGAGCTGCACCTATTTCCAATAGTGGGCAAGTAATTCTCAAAACATGTCAGCGTGTGAATCAGTGCACAACTGGCGTCCCGGACGAACTTACCTCGACATTGCAAATCATTTTCCGATGGAGAGGGTTTCACTTTGACCTTGTGGGTTGCGGCGCAGATCACGCCTTCTAAAACGATGTCTAAGCTGCCGCGATGAGTGCCTGTGGCTTATTCACTATCCATTCAAACAAAGACAATTGAAGAGAACGCAGCAGTGCACAGGAAAAGAGAAAGCAAGAATCAAATTAAAACGCAATGAAAGATGTCTTGGCAGCAGACTGGCTGGATAATGTGACATGTTTCACGCGCAAAAAAAAAACATACTGCCACTAACACAGCAGACATCAGTTAAGTGGGCGGTCCCTCAGTTTGGTCCAGGACTGGATGCCCTTCCTTCTGCTATGAGAACGTGACCTCGACAAGCTCAGGACGCCTCCAAATGTTGGTCTGAGGGATCAGATCTGTATTACAGTCTGCAGTGAGTCTTTGTCGCGTACTCCTCCTTTGTAATCTTTGTAGGTTTGTCGACAGCGTCTGCGATCGTTATGGGTGGAACAAAGAGCATTTAGCCGGCGAACATCGTTTCTTTCAAGAATCACAAAGGCAAACAGTGGCTGTTTAGAGCCTTAGCTTTCGACATTGTCACTGTTTTAGAACAAAACAAAAACCAGACCCTGCTGTTACACTGCACTGTTGCACCGGAGTGCCCGCAGGCTCTGGATATCAGCTCCTATCGCAATGTTTTGGCTATTTGCCGTGTCGTGTCCATCACACTGACACCAGAAGACTGATGGGAGCAGCTCAGATAACTTCGCCTGTTAGTGTCCCTTCATTCTCTTCCTCTTTCAGTTCTCTTCCTCAGACCACTCAGATCAAGTTGAACAGAGGAATTCCAGGATGGCAAAGCAGATGCACATCCCACCTCCTTTTACAGAACAGCCAATCATTTGCATTGTCAATTGACTTGCCCCACATTCCTTGAGGTAGACTGAGCTCTCCTCTCTTTTGCCTTTTCAACGACGTCCCCAAGACCTGCCTTTGAGTTAAAGATCAAGAACCTTTGCCCTTTCATCCAATATTAAAGGAATAGTTCACTCCAATTTCAAACTGTACCCTATCGCAGACCACGGTGTCATCCACATAACCGCTCTGGAGTTTCTCAGAGGCCAATGATTGCAGCCAAGGTAGAAGAATACAGAACGAAAGAGGAGTGTGATGGTAGTGAAGGTGAAGAGTCTGGATTGGGGGGGTGGAAGGGGAGGGTGGGTGTATCCATCCAGCGAACACAGAGCCGCTGGGCCTCCCCCTCCAGATCGGCCACGTGCACGGCCTCGGGCTGCTGTGCACCTCCAATACCTGGGAGTCAAGGTCACGCCGGCTCGCTGGCCCCGCCGCCGCTCCGTGCAATGAAAGGAACTCAATTTGTCAGCTGTTATTGCATTAGAGGCGATCTCTCCCAGGAGGCTCTGAAGAAGGATGAAGGAAGGTGTGGGCGGCCGGGGCTGCTGGCTCGCTGCCACAGTGAGAAACGTCTTATTTACACTGTGTCAGGGCGGCACATCCTGGTAGCAAACAGGCCTATGATGTCTGTTTTAACCCAAACTGTTCACAATTTTATTATGACTGGAGAAAAAAAACTCCACTCCCATTAAAGTCCAACGCTCGGCCCAATCAGATCGTGCGATAAATAATGTGCTGCGCGGCTACAAAAGTGCTGAGGGGGGGGGGATCATAATTTGTCGCTGCTGTTTTGCTGCAGGGCCCTTCTGACATTTCTGCCCTTCATCGATGAAAACCCAGAGAATATCAATAGCTCGTTTCCATTCATATAATTAGTCAACTTGCAAATAAATATTAATAGTCACCAGTCACTCTCTAGGCACACATGCTCATTACCATCATTTTTATTTGTCTCTTTTTTAATTTTCAGTGGAAAAAGTGTACCATTTTTGCTAAATAAGTGCCATTAATGGAGCAAGAACAACAAAGAAAAAATATTGGTGGAATCAGAAAGAAAGACTTCATCAAGAAGACAAAAATGAAGGCTGAATGGTGAACAATGGGACTCCCTGTGTGTTATTCTAGCTGGCTAATGCAGTGCAGACCATGTAGCATTCACCTTATTGTCTTGCAATTAATTGTTGAGTTTGTTTTGGTGACCGTTTGCAATACATGTTTCGTAGCACACAGCCGCTATCCTGAAATAATTCCACTTAATGCCAACACAGCGGAAGTCTGTACGATTGGCCGAGGTCAAAATGTAGAGACAAGATCAAATAAAATAAAAACACAGCTGGAAACGCATGAGCAACATGGACACATGTTTCCTTTTTCACCATTGAGTGTGGCTACCATCAAGAGCACGGGGCAGAAAATGAATGAACTGCCAGTCTTGTCCCTTTATTGTGCGCTGGTTCATCCTCCCAACCCAAACCCTCCCTGCACCAATAGCTGCTGCAAGCATCATCTTCCGGCTCTGCGGTGCGAAACTGGAACGCACACTATGGATTGAGCCGCAGACGGAGAGCAGCGGCAGTGTGTGATTTCACCTTGACACGCCTGCATCAGCGGGCCAAGAGGAGGAGAGTAAGCGATGACCTTCAGCGTAGCAGCGAGTCAAATAAGAAAGCCTTGACTGTGACACGAGGGGTTAATTATACGGCAGCGGTGAGTGATGTATTGACAGGCTGCCGCTGAAGTGTCTCTGATTGAGCTGCCGCTCCAGATATAATTCATTGAATGTAAATGGAAAACAGGCCTAAACAAAGTGACTAATGTTAACATTTCCAACCCCCAGACACCTGTTGCCCGCTGCTGCTCCGGAAACAGACTGAACAACTGAACAAGGCCCTCGGAGCGACGCTGTGCACACCCCACCGTGTGGGAAAAAAATTGATCCAAGGGTGACATCTCCATGCCCGGAGCATATTGAGTCGTCCGTGGAGAGCTCTCAACCTCTGACCTCTTCTCACCGCGTGCATCTGTCAGCAGAGATAACGGCATCAAAAATTGATTGCATCAACCCGGCAGGCGGCAGAGGAGGAGGGGAGCGGGAGCCAGGGTGTGAATAATTTCCAACGCAAGGGAGCGATAACCGTGTTTAACGACCCCAACAGCAAAGTGATAAAAATGAGGAAAATTTTCAGACCTTTTAAAGTTGTGGTGGTTCATCATCGAAAGGACGGAAGGCCTTAAGAAATCTTGACTTTTCCTTCTTAAAATGAACTTTTTTTAAATTGAACGCAAAGGTGAACTGAAGGTCAGCAAGTGTGATTCGACATATTGAGATGAATGCCTTATTTATCTATTTTTTGGGGGATTTTTTTCCATTTCAATTACAACCATGTCTGGTATTAATAGGAAAAATCTCTGTAAAACAAGTCTTTTTCCATAAGACCGCCTTCACATCAGAAAGTCTCATGGAAACTGTGTTATTTTAAAGCAAATTCTTCTACTTCACAAGAGAGTTTGTACACTCCATTGAAGTGGTTGCAGTCTTTTTCCATATCGGAGCTAATGCACAAAATGTTTTATGAAAACAGAATCATTTCAAATTGACTCATTTGACTTGTTGCTGTTTGTGTCTTCGAGGGAATAACGGGCGCATTCACACATCTGCTAGAAACGTAGCTCCGGCCTATGATGCCTCTGGCCATGTTTATTGACATCAGATCACTTACTGGAAGCACGACCCTGTTAGCACTTTTCAATACGTTTGCTTTGCATGTTATGGAACTGACTAAACAGGGTGAAACAGGGAAAGCCGTTGGTTTAGCGTGCTGTCAGGGTGCCAGTTGCCTTTGACTATGACAGTGTTTTCTGTATCCGGCTGACTATAGCTAGTTTGTACACTAACTCGTAGCTGACTAGCTAGTAGCTACTAGCTAGTCAGCCTCACTCTCAGATGTGAAACTATAACTGTATTTGTCACATACGTACAGTGCAGTGGGCCGGAAGAAATGTTTGCACTCGTCTGGGGAGATCCAGATCTTTATCCCTGCTTTATTTGGTTGAGGGCACCGGCTGCATGTGAACCCTTGGAATTCATGTTTGGATGTTGAAGGAAACGCAAGCAGACAAGGGGAACATGTTGCTCAGGGTAAGACCCTTCCTGCATCCAGGACCTTCTTGCTCGGAGGCGTTATTGATTTTGCACATATAGAGGATCATTCCTGAGATGGTGTCTGACAAAAAAAAAAATGTTTTATGCAACAAATAGAGTCAATTAAAATCTGCTCACAATGCAAAAAGGTATAATTTATGTTGTGCAACAAGACACACTGCAGGGATAGGAGTTGTGGTTTTTTTTTGTTTTTTTAAAGGAATCAGTGTCTGGAGCTCCTGTGACCATTAAAGAAGCACTGATGAATCCTCCCTTCTGTAACCACCTTGTACAGTTCCATCTTATTTAAACCCTAAAATCCATAAAGTAAACATGACAGTCTATAAGGATCTAAATCCGTCTGTGAGAGGATTCCAGGCCTGCCTGCGCCGTCGTTATCAGTCTCCTCCGCACTCGCTGTGAAACCATTTGTGGTTTCTAAAATCAGCTCTATTTGCTCTAATTGTATTCCTCTTATTGTCCCGCTCTTTCATTTCCTCCGCTGACCCAATTTTTAATGTAGAGATCATTAAACTTTCATTTTTTTTTTGTCTTACTCCTATCTTCTTCTTTTCTTTCCATCTTTTCTGTTCTTCCCCCGTGTTGTGTTGTAGACTTTTTAAATTAAAGAACGGAGCCTCGCGGGTAGAACCCCCCCACCACCACCACCAACACCCTCACACACACACACACACACACGCACACACACTCGCCACGCCTCCCTCTGTCTCACAACCTCATCTTCCGCACAGTGACGGAGCGAAGCCGCAGCCCTCTCTCGGACAAATTCGAACGACATAAACTTTGTCTCCAAATGTACCTGGTAAAAGAAGGAGGAGAAGAAAAAAAGAGTTTTTTTCTCCTTTTTTTTTTTTTTTTCCCCGGGATGAAATAACCTTGGTGTTTCCCCATCCCTCAGGCAGTAGGTGAGGGGCCGGGCAGAGACGGCGAGAGAATAATGAACAGCGAGTGCGCTCGGCGCACTCGGACGAAGGCGAATGATGAATGACTGCAGGGACGGAGTAGCACGGGCCCGGCCATTTGTTTCCTGGCTGTCACAGATGTATTTTTAATGAATCCGCTCCTCTGACTCCTCGGCGGAGCAGGAGCGCTCCTGGAGGCCGGCCTGACCCCAATTTCTCCTGTGAAGCGCCGCGCTTGTACAAACCCACTTTGACTGGGGCGGCGGCAGTGTAAATAAGCTCCTCCCCCCTCCGGCCACCGGCGCCGTCGCTCCTGCTCCTCATTATCATCCCCACCTGCTGCCCGGCTCGGAGGCGGCGGCAGGTGGGGAGGTGTCACCTTGGGCTCCTCCTCTTTGCCAAAGATGTTGTGGCCGTGAGGTTTTGGAGTTTAAAAAACTCAGAAAAGCTTTAAGTGAGAAATGGCATCTCCTGAATTCTCGTTCGGGTCTCATTGTGTTTTCACATTTTACACTTTAGAGGTTGAAAGGTTCTGAGTTATACACACACTTCATTTTGTAGACCATTATAGACGCCCCCTCACTTCCCACAACTGAACGGAGGGAACAGTCTCACACGACCAAAACTGCAGCTCAGGAAATCAGCATATTTAGCCCTCTGTTTACAGCATCCTGCAAAAACGCTTCCTGCCTCACCTTAGTGAGGTGTTGCTTGATATATTTGAAAGGAACCAGGGAACAGAAATGTACATTTGAGTGTCTTAGGGCAGGAAGAACACTTGTTGGCACTAACCTAGGAGAGCAGTAAGTACACTTTGTGACATCATGCACAGCAGATTTTAAAAAAATGCATGCTTGAGCGAGTCACAGAGGTTAAGGATGGACTTTGATCGTTTCTGGCCAGTTGACTGACAGGCCTGAGACACTTGGTGAAGTGAATTTTCCGATAGAGCCAGAGGGCACAAAGGCATTCTAGCTCATTGGCTAGTGATTGTCGGGATGTACAAACATGGCTGCAGACAGGAAATGACCGCCTTATTTTGGAGGAGACCGGGTTCACACATGATCAACATCAACACAAAGAGCTTTGCTGACGGACTGAATAACACACACAGCCTCCCTCAGGGTGCAGCGAGTCAGCAGACCTGGACGCAGTTACTAAACTTGTAGTGAAGAGGGGCAAAGCAACCAAACCAACAAGGATTTTTCTTTTTCTTTTTTTTTAACAATGCAGAATAAGAACAATTGTTGTTGCTGATTTTTGTCAGAGGAGCATCACAAGTAGGCAGGCCCTCTCACCTACAGTCATTTTAGAGAAAAAATGAAGCCCTTTTGAAACTACAAATCATTTTGATTATCTCATCATCAACTACAGTATTTAATTTATTAATTTAATAATACACGTGGTTTTATCGAAGATTTTATATCCATCCATTTTTCTCATTAATTGGATTTGTCTGGCGTTGAATTGAAAAAAAATATTTATTAACTTTATTTAATTAAATTTATTTTTATTTGCCATGAATTGCCATTATTTCTCTAACATATCTTTTATAAGATACTGAGAAAATTGAAGGCATCTTGAATTGCATTGACCTTTGCCGGAGGCTTCACTGATTGTTTGACAAAACTATTCCACACACAAAAGGGGACGTGACAGGGAAATAGTTCACATTTTTTGCACACAGATCACTATAACAGCACAACAGAGCAACAACAACATTTTCATTTTTTCATCACCCTCCATATCTCTTAAATAACCAATCACCATTGCAAAGGTCGTTCTACTCGTTTTACTTTCTCCAGGCAGTGGGCTGTTTATGTCCTGCTGTGATTTCTCTGGGATCTCTCCCTGCACCAGCTGACAGCCTCTCACTGTTGGAAAGTTGTTCTGTGAAGTATACGGCAGGCAGGCAGGCAGTCGCGTCAAAAGTCAGAGTCAAATGGCCTTTATAAAGAAATCTCGCTGTGGCTGGACGTCTCCTGAGGTGCCCTCGGCTTCGCCGCCCGACTGTTCTTCGCAGAGGTTTCGCCCACGTCCAGGATCAGAGGACGGTTGTTCTTGTCCCTGTCCTGCTCTGTGACACACGTCTGGTCGTCACTGTCCACAGGAGACACAAGAGGAGGTCAATATTCATTTTGCAGTGAAAACAGCCAAGGGTTGAAAGTTTCCTGTTCATTAAAGAAAACTTGAGTCGTCTGTTCACTTCAGAAATTGAATAGAAATGTTAGGATAAAAATAATAAAATTAGCAGCAGCAGGAGTTTTATCCATATTTTAAATTAAAATTTCATCCTCCCAACATTTAAAAAACAAACACAAGATACTGAACAAATGCAAATGTGAAAAAAAGATAAGATAATGTAAACATTACAAATCCTGCAGAGCAGCTGCACGCAGGAGAGTCACTACCTGTCCGGACTGTCAGTGGTGACTGTGCTGTCCTCGTAGATTTTCAGCATTGTTTCCGTGCGGTCGTCGTGGTGCTCTGTGGGCTCCGGAAACCTGGAGAGTCGGTTTGTAAACAATAGAAAAGGCCGCAGTTGTTATTTAGTAACCAGCGCGCAATATTATTTGACTTTGAATTTTCCCAGAGGTGTTTTGCGGCTCCGCCTTCCCACCCAGAATTAAATGCGCCGCTCCAGAGGAGCAAATTGTGTCGGGTCTTCTATTGATTCAGTTTAATATGTTGTTGCGCTGATCAATAAACACTGCGGCAGCTACATAAAGTAGAACAGCGTGTATATGGTTAACTGACGAATGAAGATAAACTAGCGCTCAGTTTACCGCCAGAACATTTTTCCCTACTGCCACAAATCAGCTCAGGATCTGGTTGTGTCAGAGGTGCAAAACAAAAAAGTGGATCGGGCACGTATGATCAACTCCTGTGTGCCATTGCTGTAGTGTACAAACAGCCACGTGCGGCGAAAAGTGAACCGTTAAGGGGGAGAAGCTCCACTGGTTCATTCTGAGGCCAAGCTTAGCGACGCAAAACTGACATTTCCTGCATTTTCCGCTCACGCCAGTGTTCGGAGAGGCTGTTTCTCCAACCAACACGACCATTCTTTGACATTGGCAGCATTAACGTTAGCTCTGGAGCCAGTCGCAGCAAGCAGCACAGGGAACACGTTCTGTTTCTAGTTTGTTGTTTTTTTCTGTGTTGGAGTTTTCAGTCGTGACTGGCTTCCATTGGGTGGAATTCTCTCCCTCCACCAAACCAGAAGGGCTATGCTATGTAAGAAAATGCCTCCCTGGACGTTGGTGGTGAGCAGTTAATGGGTAAATTTTATATTATTGAGTGAATTGTCAAATGGGACAAATTTGTCAGGAGATTCTTTGGACCGTCGTGTTTTAGATGGAGCCAAATAGGCGGCGTGACTACAAGACCTGGGTTCGAGTCTCTCCTTGACTTTGGCGATGGACAGGATGTAGGGGCTGATCTGCCTGGCGATGGTGGTCAGGTACGAGTTCTCCTGCTTCAGCTGCATCAGGTCGTGAAGTTGGGCTGCAGCAATGGAATCAAAACATCCCAGTGCATAAAACCACGTCTGGGTTTCGGCCATTTCTTTAACTTTTATTGATCATTTTTATCGTATAGTCACCCTCATAGATCTCCTGCTCGTCAGTGACCCTCTGAAATGTCTCATCCCAGACCTGAGGAGGAGAAGGAGTGGCGATTGTCAGTGAGCGACCTTGACATTTCATTTATTCCCCAGCAGTCTGACTCTAGGTGAACACTTGTTAGCATGCGACGGACAGGCTTTGTTTTGGCAGCGGTTGGTAACACACACACACACACACACACACACACACAAGCAAAGGTCACACCATCAAGGCGCCGCACCTCTTCGAACATGACTCTCATAGTTTCCACGGCTGAGTACTGGCTGGTGATCTGGCTGTCGACATGCAGCGATCTGTCCAGGATCTCTCCCATCGTGTCCGTGTTGATGATGGAGTGGTGCTTGGTCAGGTCTCGGTGCAGCTCCTGGACCTGGTCCTTCAGATTCTGGATCTCTGTCTGGAAAGTCTTTGAGCAGAGACGGACACAGCAGGTGCCGGCTAAGTGGAGGAATCTTGTTGGTCTCAGAGAAAAAAACATTTTTTTTCTGGAGAATTTAAGCTAAGGACAGTAAATTAAAACCTGGGCGGCGGCAGCACTCCTTTCTAAAGTGACCCTAAGACATATTGGTTGCATCTTCCAGACGGGGTGCATCAGTGAAAGCAACACTGAGTTGTTTTTTACCTCCTTAAAATGACATTGACAAGATTTTTAGGATTCATTGATTTGCAGCGGAGACATTAATGGCGACGCTGTCTTTTGCTCAGCGCCCTCCTGCTGGTGTGGTCCAGACTAGAAAAGACCAGCATGATCTTGTGAAGTTGTACAGTCTTAGCTGACCAGCTGACTATCATTTTAAGCAGTTCTCTCTCACGATATTGTGGTTGCTTGACCAGCCATCTCACTCTCACGACTTTAAATTATGTTGATAACTCTGCTCATGCAAAATTGCATTCAATATTGTAGCTTAAAGGAAATGATTGACAGCTGAACCAAGACGTCGTTTCATCTCGGCTCATGTACGAGAAATCAATAATGTAACTACGGACATGAAGTGACTTCTTGAGTCGCGACACAGTTCTGAGGCTGGCCTCATTCTCCAGTCCCCTTTTGCCAACTCCTCGCTCTCCGCTCGCTGACTTTCTGTCACGCTGAGCGTAGCGCCGCTTCTGACACGCTTCTCGACGCCACGCTGCGTCTGCTGGAACCAGCTGTCACATGACCGACTCTGGCAAGTACTGAATGACTGACAGAGGCTCTGAATTTACGATACTCGGGCGTTTACGCGGTGACGTGTTGATGGGCCTCCGTTAGAAATACTACGGCAATAAAAACTGTTATCCTCATGAGCTCGAAACGCATTTTGCGGGTGGCGTTTATGATCGATGATATATCTACGACAAGGTCGGAAAAAAATTATACCTGCTGAACGTGCGGCGGGGGAGGGGGGAGGGGGGGTACGGTGTAACCGCCACGAGCATGAGCTAATGGTTCTGAAGTGGAACTTCACGTCACGGGTCACGCGCTCGCTGCGCTCACCCTGTAGGTGTTCTCATAGTTGCGGCAGTGCTCGGTGAAGGGTGACTCCGTCCCCTGGGCCAGCAGGACCTTGGTGCAGATGTTACGGTGACAGGTGGGCCGCCGGCCGAGCATGGAGCCCAGGGGCATTTCACTGAGAGTGGGGGAGCGGCAAGACATGGAGAGAGGAGACGACTGGTGCCTGAGGGTCAGTGGAGGGGGGGGGCAACACAATCATCATCACGATCATCACAATCAATGGCTGCCATCCGTCTTCCCAGTAAAACACCAGACAGACTTGATTGAAGAGATAGGAACAGAATGGGTTAGTTTATTATAAGTCAACCTACGACACAATAAAGGTTAGTGTTAACTCGTAACACTTACATACATTTTGATATATACATACATAAATATCAAAGAGTCCTAAATTGGTCATTCCATTTATACTGCATGTCTATGTCAAGGTAAAACTGATTGAAGGTTGAAGGTGTGACAACAGTTTTAAGACACTGGAAAACAGGAAGCAACGCTGTCAGTGGTTGCAATACGCTTCCCTGCCATCAGATGCTGCAGAATCTTCCACACTGGGCCTTTAAAACCCTTTTATTACCATAATAATGCATTGGCCGCCTGGAGATATTTTCATTTTATGGCTGTAGAATTGTCAAAAAATGTGCAATGAGTGAGTTTTTCAGCCCCTTTTTTCAGTGTAACCGCAACCTTCAGTATCAGTATCAGTATCAGTAGTGGCAGTTATTCAACTCCATTGTGTGTTTATAACCTGTGAAAATAGTTAAAAGGGAAGAAGGACAAAAATGGGATTTGGGTTTTCAAGTTTATAAAGCTATGAACTCTGAAATGAAAGGAACAGGAACATTGAAATAGAGAAACTAAACTTTTAACTATCTTATATATTTACAAAGAGTCAAGGAAGTCCTTGACTTTAATCTTCCAGTTTTTTGGGGGTTTTTTTTGGCTGGCTTATTCCCATAAAAATACATTGGCCGCCTGGATATATTTTCATTACATTTTATGGCTGTAGAATTGTCCAAAAAAAAAAGTGCAATCCAGCCCCTTTTTTCAGGATAACCTCAACCGTCGGATGTTGCACCAAAGCATCAATACATAATCTGTATACACAACTGTCACTGACACAACTGTGCTGCTACTCATACAGAACACTGGAACATACCGTGTGTCGTCATCTTTGAGAATACAAGACATTTCCTGCTCGCTCAGTCGTAATCTGTCTGGTATTGTGCCGTCGCCTCCTGAGCCAACTAAACTTTTCTCTGCGTGGCCCCATCCAGCTGGCGTGGCTCCAGTCCAGTTTAGTGCTTCTCTATCTCATATCAGCCCCATTGAATTTGCTAATTCTAACGGAAAATCGAAAATTTCTGCCACTGGGCTGCCGGCAGGAAAGAAGTATCTTTATCGCATCTTTGCATTTTTATTCTAAACTAATAATGAAGGTAAAACGATTCTGCAAGAAATTAATAAAATAAAAGGTATCACATATGAGCAGAAGCCAGAACATCTCCCCCTGGTGGTGAGCAACAGTTTTGGGCAAACACTTCCCCACATCTGTAAGTTCAATGTTGTGCTCGTCCACAGGCTCTACATTTTAAACTGTGGTTGCAAATGACATCACCAGGACACCATAGCCCAGTCTGGGGCAAAAATGACAAAACCCATCTTGCCACATGTCTTCCCTCAAAGAAATGTGTGAACAGTGTGCACGTTCAGCACGTGGTCAACACACAGACAACCCAGCAGGATCACAACCTCACACGGAGGGAGCGCACAGAGCAGAAATTCCACAAACCACCGAGTGAAACTTCGCTTCGGCACACGCTGAGAAATTATCAAAGAAGCCCGGGCCAGCTGGCACCTTGGATCTCGCATTAATCTCAGACAAATGAAGCGAGGGTCCACTCGGAGGATGCATCAGACTCAACAACATGTCCCTCTACAGTGAGAAAAACAGACGTGGCCGTGTGGGCGGCGTTTGGCAGGGACACGCGGGAGACAAAAGCCTGATTCTGTCTGTTGATTCGAGTGGACTCGAGCATCGAAACTTCTCTCAGGACAGTGAAGGCCGGCGCAGGACTGTAAAACTCCTTATTGTGAGCACTTAAAAAAAAGTACCGTCCTGGTTTCAGAGGTTTAACGTCTGACGTCCAACCTTCCCAGCACAAATTGATTGATGATTTCTACACCTCACATTGGAAAAATACACTGGTTACTATTGTGTTTAAAAATGTTTTTTTTTTTTTAAATACAAATTCTGGTAAAAGTAATTATTATTTCATTCTATTTATTTGTTGCTATGCTGTTGTGTCATTAAATATAAAAGTGGAGGGAGCTTACTTTAGAGTACCTCAACTTTAGGCCGACTTTTTTCAGTTTTCAGTACAGAGAACTTTAAACATGTAGAAAATAACATTGGTTATTGTTATTTAAAGTGCAAATATCCAATAAAGGCTGGTTGGTGTGTGATAACAATTACTGATTATTAGTTTGGTTGTGCCGTCAATGAAATAAAACTCGTATTGAGAGCATCAAAGCTGCTAGAAATGCTCATGCAAAACCTCTGGTCAGTTCATTCCATATTGTTCTGTCACAACTTTTCCATTTTTGCAAAAAATGATCAAGAAATGTATTGTTTCACTAATTGGAAAGAAAACATTCTACAAATCACTTCAGTACATTGCTGAACCTGTATTTTCTTACTTTTTACCTAAGTAAAGGAGTTGAATCAGTATTGTTACTTTTACCAGAGTATTTTTGTTCCACACATATCCATATTTTTACTTAACCACAGAACGTGAATACTTTTGACAACCCTGCCTGGTTTACCCCTAAAGTTCGGGTACTTTACTGTCAAAACAAGAAGCGCATTTTTACCTTTGCTTTGGTAGACTCCTGCCTTCCTGCACGGCGCTGATGCAACAGAACACCTGCCTGGAATAGGTCGCCCACTCTGTGGCACACATGTCAAAGTGACAGCCGCCACACGCAGCTCCACTCCTCCTATCGCCGAGGCCAATTAAAGGCTGCGCCGATGGCGTGACGACATCAGCCGGCTGGAACAAAAGTGAGCCGCGGCGCGAGCCGCATGCCAACTTCCTCACGAATCCCAGAGAGTTCTGTGAAATTACGATAAAAATAGTGCCAGACCGGGAGAGGGGGGGGCGCCCACCCACCCAGCAGCAGCAGCAGCAGCCACCCTGCCGCCCACTTTTGCAAAGCAAAGTTGCAAAGTTGGGAGTTGTCAGCATGCCGGCACTGGTGGTGGGTGGTGGTCCGAGAAGACCCCCGTGAACAGCCGGGTGGCGCTGATGAGGACGAGGGGGTGTTGAGTTGGCCAGATTCATTTGCAAATGTAAATTTCATTTAGCACTCAATCAACCTCATTGAAAATGCAGCTGTCTACATTTTTGCCTATTTTTCAAATGTATGTATATGCCATGTGTGTGCTGTCTCTTTTTGGCAGTTTTTGCTGCAATTCCAAACTTGAGAGAAGAATCAATCAGAATCAAACTTTCATCTGTGGAGGGAAACAGAGAGGGACAGCCTGGCCTTCTTTGTAAAAATTGGTCAGATGTAATTAAAATTGTAATGACAAATAATTTGACAGCTGCAATTTAATGTCGCCTTTTCACCAGTAATGTAACTGATTGCGATTATCTTTATTTTTCAATTACATTCTGAAACGACCTTACACGCAACTCGTTTCTCCCCAACACAGCCGAGGAGGACGAGCAAAGGATGAAATGGGGGCAAAGCCTTGAGACTGGATCGCCAGCATGTCAAGGACCATCCACACTTTGTGTCAGTCAATCAGTCAGTGTCATCTTGTCAGTCAGAGGTGCTGAGGGGGAGGCAGAGCCCATCGGTAGCCACCTTCCCCAAGTGTCAAGGTGGGTTACATAAACCTGAGAGCCTCAGTGGGCTTGACGCGGCATTGCAGACAGACAGACAGAATGACAGTGACAGTGGGCCAGAGAGCGGCGCCGCGCCTCCTCCCGCTGCAATCCAAGCCGTCTGCCATCTGTACTCGCAAACTGTCGGCGGGATGGTAGAGGGGGGGATTTAGTGTTTGGATCGCCCGCTAGTGTGAAATTCTTCCGTCCAGACTTTTTTGGATTCTTGGAAGAAATGGTTTCCGAAACGGTGCCATGGAGATGTTTGGAAACGGCATCAACGAGAAGCTTCCCGCAGTGGGGCAGTGGGAGGGTTGTAAAGGGGGTGGGGGGGATACATGCAGGCGGGTTTATCACCTCATTGCAACGCTGGCCGATCCGGCGATGCAGGGAGGGCAGCGCTGGCCGAGCAGCAGCAGCGGCTCCAGGCTGCGGGCGAACTCACTCCTGAAGTCTGTGTTGATCTGGTGACCCAATGAAAGGCTCAGTTTGCGTTTTGACGCACTTCAGCAACTTCATTTGTACAATACATCTCATCTGCTTGAGCAAAGTGACACACTTTATACCTGTGCACATGACGTTAAGGCCTCTCGTTAATTTCCAAACAGTCTTATTTGTTTTATGTTTATTGTATGTCTAAAGTTTAATGGTTTTGTGTTTGTACAGTTTGACTTAAATTTACCATATTATGATAAATTCTCTGAGGTCAAACAAAGCAGGAAGCGAAGACTGAATGGTTTTGCCAGCAAACTAAATATTTTGTTCACAGGAGATCTGTTCCAGTTTTAGTTTCTTCAGTTTTGCATGGCTGCTCCACCGAAACCTGGAATTTGGACACTTATAATTATTTTTTGTCGCCATTGCTGCTTCACATACATTAAACAAAAATTGAATTTTTTTTGGCATAATACTTCCACTAAATACTTCATGATGCTCTTTTTAGTGTTGTTAGTAATTTTGTGTTAACACTGCTGTATGCTTGTATTCACCGGTGGATTAACATCATGACCTCCTCGTTCCTCACAAAGACAGACTGAGTGGTCTTCCATAAGGGTTGAAGCATTCTTTTTCAGCACTAATATAAAGGACGTGTTGTATGCTCCACGTCTTGGCTGTCATGGTTACATCTGCTCCAGAGCTGCATTGTCCTGTTTTCTGCCGCCGGCTTCGCTCCCTATTCAGAATTATCTCTCAAGGCAAAACTCTGAGCTGCCCAGCAACTGTAAGCTGCAAATGGATGCTGCGCAATATTTTAGGAGAAAGTCCAACTTAACGACACTTAAACGAAGTGGTCCTGGGTTGCAGGGCGGCGCTGGGAGGAGGTGATACAAGTAGCCGGTGCAAGGCGGAGGAAGTGACTCACTTTGCTGCTCTGCACTGGCCTCAGCCGGTGAGGGAGCTTCACGATCCTCTTCAGCCTCTCCATGAGCTGCTGCGTGAGCGAGAAGAACCAACGTTACTTACTCGCAATTGTCAACAGTGGTCCCGCAAAGTTCCAGAACTTAATTTTAACCACAAACTCTGGAGGTGCAGTTTTGCATGACCAACTATGACAAAAATAACTAAAATCTATAGCTGTACAGATTTTGGTTTATTTAGCCCTCTGTTTGCAGCCTTCTGCTAAAACACTGATGCCGCGTAGTTGTATGCAAATGTCTGAAAGTCTTCCAGGGAGGAATCAGCACACATATAGCAGGTTAATGGTGGCACCAGGAGAATAACCAGTCCCCTTTGTGACATCAAAAATCAGTGACTAATAAACAGCATGACAGTCGACGTATATTATTTTGTTTTTAATACTTTGTCACTGACTTTGCAGCAGTCATAGATTGGTGGGAGGTGAGAAGTCAGGGCTTCGGGAACACAGGTGGCGCTGGGTAACACCTGATTGGCTAGCTTTAGTGCCGCCCCATGGTCCTGAATCGGGATTGGCTGCTTGCCCAGTGAGGCAGGACGTGGGGAGTATTTTTAAATATGAATAGTTTTCCCAGCTTGTCACTTGCTCACGTTTGGAAGTGACTGGTGGCTGGTGTCACCTGACGACACGCAACCTGCGTGCTGCTGTCTGACGCACTTGGGCGGCAAATCTGCATTATCAAATGTCAAACACAACTATTGAAATTCAAACCCATTCTTGGCTACATAATTGCATTGTGTTTCTGGTTTTGTTTTGATTTTACTGTTAATATGAACAAAAACCTGTATACCGTTAAATATAGAAGCAGGTCAGTACTTACATAACCCATATCCAAGAACTCATACTTGTTGGCAGAGCTGAGGAAGGCTGAACAGGTGACGAGGTGAACCTAAAAACACCAGGGATTAGAGGTTTGGTTTTAGCCACAGGAGTCATTGGACCGTGTTCATTTTTGACTCAAGATTAAATCAGGTAAAAAATCTATCAAAAGAGTTGATTTTTCTTCAAAATGTATCATTTACAACAGTGTATATAAAAGACATTGGTGGCAGAGGGTCAATGTATTTTTGCTATACATAATTTCAGTCTATGATATGGATGGTGAAATGGAAAGGATTTAAAGAGACGTTTAAAATTTTCTGTATCGAGAGCCCAGCTCAATTTTATATCTACGGTGTCGTTGAATTCTATCATTCTATCACGCTTTCAGAGACTCCTTCCTCCTGGAAATATCAATTTATTAATGTATATGAATTCACTGCTGTGGTGAATAATAAAACTTACAAATTCAAGAGTAAAGAGAAAGTTTAGATTTCACATTTATTGCTCACCACATTTTCTAATCTACATAACCGTTCTGGATATTTTGACCAAAAACATGGTGTTAAGGACCTTATTTTGAAGGCAAATTGGACTGCAGCACCTTCTTGGACACCTAAGTTCAGAGATTGTTTATTTATTTATTTATCTATCTATTGAACATTAAAATACTCCAGAACGGTTCTGTTGATCAGAAAATGTCACCAAAGCTTGCATCGACATCAGGGTGATCAGCAGTGAAAATTCCATTGTGGGTGAACCGTCTCTTTAAGAACATTACACCTGCACACCTGCACATTCGACCAAACATCTCTGCTGCAGTGTGGTGATTTATTATTTCACTGCCTTCACTGTACCTGCAGGGTCGGCAGCAGGGCAGTGAGGTGTGAGAGCTGCTCCTTGAGGGCTTTCTCCTTCTCCTCGTGTTGACTGCACGCGCACACACAGAGAGAGAGAGAGAGAGCAAAGTGTACAAACGTGAGCCAACGCTGCTTAAAAGCTTTTCAGGACTCGGCCAGTAAACCACAAAACAACACACTCCATGTTTCCATGCAGTAATCTATCTGTCTTCGGTATCTGAGACAAACACACACACACACACACACACACACACACACACACACACACACACCCAGACACACATGGAGAGGCAGGACCAGACGCACAAAGCCTGGCATAAATAGCCTCTAACCCTCTTCTGGGAACAAACACACTGGAGAACTTCCAGGCAACAGAGCGAGAGGAGAAACAGAGGTGGTGGGCAGTGGTCACAAAAAAAAAAATTAAAAATCAAAGATCTCCACGAAGCAACATGAAACACTCGAATGCACTGAATTAACTCATCAATTATTTTGTCAATTTGATGTTTTTTGTTCTGTGTTTTTTTTTACGACCAATTAAAAAAAAAAAAAGCACACAGCATCAATCATCAATCTTCTGTAAACAATAATATGAATAATCAGCTCCATTATTTGATCTCTGAGACTAATTAGCTGCCGACCTTGGCGGCGTCGCATCAAACTTTAACGACGGCCTCGGGTGAGGCGTGGGGGCCCGTTAATTACGGTGGCTTCAGGATATATATATATACATGAGCTAATGCAAAGTTAATGGTCTGAGAGAGACGTCAATACTCTACTTTCTACGCAGTCACTTCCACCAATCCCTCTCTTCTAAATCTCACTGCCTGACACAAATGATGAGTGAGGTCATGATCCTCGGCCCAGAAGCCTTGAAGGACTCGACTCAGAGACTGACGGAGGTGAGATGTAACAAAGTACAAATACTTTGTTACTGTACTTGAGTAGATTTTTCAGATACGTGTTGAGTATTTCTTTTTCTGACAAAGTTTTACTTTGACTACTTTCATTTGCACACAAATATCTGTACTTTTTACATTGGAAATTGTATTCAAAAGTGTTTAAAATATAGAAATTCTGTTGAAACGAATTCACTATTTACTGTAGTTGTTGCTTGAAGTGAAGCTATTCTAACTACAATGTTGTGCAGTTTAATATAAAACTGGATCATATTTTAGAGGAAGATTATTTTAGAGCACCTCGGTTTATCAACAAATGCATTGTTTCATTAATAGTAAAAAAAAAAAAAATGTATCCGCTTTACTTTTTACTTGAGCACATTTCATAAGCTGTGCTTTCTCACTTTTACTTGAGTAATAGAGTTGAACCAGTACTTTTACTTTTTCCAGAATATGTTTTGTACAAATATCCGTACTTTTACTTCAGCACAGAATGTCAATGATGATGATGAT
Organism: Nelusetta ayraudi; assembly: GCF_046127955.1. NCBI lineage: Eukaryota > Metazoa > Chordata > Actinopteri > Tetraodontiformes > Monacanthidae > Nelusetta > Nelusetta ayraudi. Next base: position 7,298,343 of record NW_027466067.1, on the reverse strand, counting down.
GATGATGATGATGATGATGATCCCTCTGGTTTTGCTCAAAACGTGCATCCCCGCGGCATCTATAGGTGGATTTCACCATTTACACTCTGCGGGTTTTGTGTGGAGTTGCTTCTGATGGTTCCGAGACGAGAGCCGCAGCCTCCGGCTTGACGTCTCTAATCCAGCCGAGGTGGCTTTACTCGGCTTGACGGCTCCTTGACAACGGAGAGTGTCCCTCGGTGAGGAGAGAGAGATAACTCTGCAGCTAAAAACGTGCACACTCGTGCACACTGCCATTCAGCGGCCCTGAGCGCAGTGGCGTGCACGTGGTGAAACTCTGTAGTGACACGGCGGCGGCTGGATTATGGAGTTTAGGTGGTTGCGGCACCGGCTTTATATTAATAAAGACGCATTTCTTCACACATTTTTCCTTTTTCTTTTCTTTTTTTTTCTTTTTTTCTCTTTACCTCTGCGCTGCCTTCAGCAGGATCTTCTTCCTCTCTGCCAGCCGCTCCTGTCAGACACGAACAAAGGATTATTTTAAACTGTGAGCTCACTGACATCATGTTGGGTGTTTTCAGCGGGGGGTACAGGCTGGTGTCAACCCACGGTGTGGCGTCTGATTTCTGGAGTTTTTTTTTCATCGAAGGGAAAAACGAGTTTCTTCCTCAGAGAGGCTGAGACATCTAGTGGCCACACGCTGCAAACGCGCTCTGATTTCACACGCCTGGCGACAACCGCTGGTGCGTTATACATGAAAAGCCTGTCGCTTGTTGATGCTAATCATGTTGCCATCCTCATGAAAGTGAAGTAGCTTCATATGGAGAAGGTTTTGTAACTGACGGTTGTTGTTTTTTTTTTATTTGTTTTTTTTTTTATTTTGACAAATTCTAGGGTCAGAACCAAAGAAAAAATGAAATTCTAAAATCTTGAATTTAACGACAAAGTTGTGAGTTCCCATCTGACTTGTTTTTCTTTTGTATGTTATTCAAAAGAAAAACAATTTATTCATTTATTTATTTATTATCTGTCTATCCCTTTGTTTATTAATTAATTTATTAATAGAAAAGTCTTTAGTATGCATTACTTTGACGCAATGTCTGCATCAAAGTCATGCAATAAAACTATGTTTCAGAGTATTTAACACAAACATAACGTTCGACATTGTTCATGTAGAGTGTGTTGTTTGTCACGTTGTGCCCTTTGGTACAATTAAATAATGTTAAACTCTCTAAAGTCAATTAGTTTTTATCCACTTTTTCCTTACTTGATATATAGAACCTTCCACGCACGTTGAAGCAAACTTGTGTTGTTCCACATTGAAGCTTTAGTTGGACGGCACACATCACGCGGTGCACACTCTGTTACCTGCAGGCTGTTGAACAGGCTGCAGATGGCGCTCTCCTCCTCCTCCACGTTCAGACAGACCTCTCCGACCATAGCCCTCAGCAGCACGATGGCATCCCGGGCCGAAGTCTGCAGCTCCTTCACCACCTGTCGGAGGAGGACAGGGTACATGACTCACAGATGGTGATTGATTGGTTGCTGAAAGCCAGGTGGACACTAACCAAAACATATCTATTTGTTCTAAAACAACATTGAAGAGTTAAAATGTTGAAGAGAAAAGCTATGAAACCTTTCAATTTGGCTGGAATTTAATCCTCAACTCTCAAAATGACAAATGCTAATAAATATGCACTGTGTTCAATTCGCTCTATAGTGAGTGCAACTGAGCCACCCAAAGTCCTCTTGCAAACCATGCAGTAACATCACCACCCACCAGCACTGCCTGGTCCAGCATCTCACAGCCCTGCATGTACGCCGTCTCAATGTCGATGCAGTGGGTTCGACTCTCCCTAAGAAGCAAATATGGTCTTTGTCAAGGAGAGCGGGAGCGATCACCTGAGAGCTATTAGTGCGGCACCTTCAACTCACACTTGCATGTCTCTGAAACACTTGATGCAGAGCAGGGACTTGTTCTCTGTGGAGAAGAGGATGTAGGGCTCCTCGTGGAGAGCTGCACAGACAGAGGAGCCTTTAAAAACAGCACTGTAGACGGTGAATACTTTATAATAATGATACTTTATAATTCCCCACTGCGCACAATGCAGGCAACCAAATTTAGACTGTCCTTCAAAAGATCAGCTGGGGGCGCTGTTTGAATGGAATTCTAAAGTAACGTTGAGACTATAATAGTGAGGTAGAAAAACAACAGTGTTGCTTTAACTTTGAGTTCAAGGGTGGGAAGGTCCAGTGTTTTGTTTTGTTTTTAACTTTCAGATTTAGTAGAAAAAAATTAAAACAAGCAAACAAAAAAAAAAACAGGATCATTTTAAAGGAAATCTACAGCACACAGCACATCTCATTGGAGATGTGTTTTGTGTTCATAGTGGAAAGAAAAAAACTATTGAGTCCAGTCATGCAGCTTGCAGAATTATTTAAAAATATTTTTTGCAATGTTTTGGATTTCAGCAAATTTCCAGTTAAAACAAACACATTTCTTGGATAGTTAAAAGGCCTTGCTAACATGAAGTAAGTTACAGGTGGCACTGACCGCACTTCCTGTGTTTGGCTTTGGTACGTTTAGCCAGGGACACAATCTCGTGGTGGGAGAACATTCTGGCCTTGTGAGTCAACTCTCTGCAGGAGCTGCACAGTGGCTGGCTGCAAGTGTTGCAGTAAAACATCACCACAGCTTCCTGTCAAGGGGGGAAGGGATAAAAAAAAAAAAAGATGAAAAAAAAAATTGCCTCCACGGAGTTCAGCTGAGTAAGGGAAACCTATCCTCTCAATATAATGTGTATTGAGCATAGTGTGCATGTGTTTTTAAGTTTCTACCTTTTTATTGCTCTCCTGGTCACAGTTGGCACACTGCACTGTCTCCTCTGCATCTGCATTGGTGTCAACCAGAAACTTTAGCAAACGGTCTTCTGGTGGGAGGGTGTTGTTTCCCTTCAGCACAGATATGTAACTGCAGGGGGAAAAAACAGATATTAACTTGCAAGCATGCAAATATGGTAACATTTCCAAGAATTGTTGAAAACTGTACTCTAGAGCACTTAATCAATTATTATAAGTCTTTTTTAAAAAAAAAAAAAATCAAAAATCAATATAATCAACATATTGTCAGCTGTACATTATTATTTCTTTAGATAGTAATACACGTATACAGAAAAAGTATATTGATCAAACTGTGCAAAGAGAAATAAAAAAACAAAATGTGTGGAAATTAGATTTGATTAGATAATATTTATTTCAAACCAAACTAAATGATATCTCATGTTCAACATAACGAAAAATCCACAGGACACCATATAACCACATTGCGAACAGACACAAACAAAAACAAAAAAAACATGGTTTGAAAATGGGAATGACGAAGGAAATCTTATACATTTACAACACCAAACAGCGCAGACACAACGTCAATGCAACATAAACACAAAGTCACTCTCTGAAACACCTCTTCCCCACAATCGTCTCATCAGTTTTGTCATAATAATTCTTAAAATTACATTACATTATTTATTTCTGACAATAGTGAATTATTATTTTATAATTGTATACAAGTTAAAAACTCAATTTATAGCAGGATTTATTTAATTTAATTTATAGTGGGCGGATTCCTGTGCGCTATTTACACGCTGCAGTAACTCTTACAACCTGTGGGTGGCAGCAGCCTCGGCAGAGACATGTTAATCGTAGAAGAACAGAATCCGGAAGAATCTCCTGACCCAAAACGAACGTGTACCAGAAAGGCGGTGTGCCGAGGTTTCCAGAAACTTCTACCCGCAGACGCTGCTTGAGGTGTGGGGAGAGAAGCTCGTGTGTGCGTTTAAAGCCAGAGGAAGATCGTAAAACTCCACAAAATGTCACTCATCTCGGAGGACAGCGTGCGAGGTGAGAACATTTTCAAGGATATCAGCGCCGACGCCGATGACTTCCAAGCCACCGAGATCGAGAGCATGTGTATGAACTGCCACGATAACGGCGTGACGCGTCTGCTCCTCACCAAAATACCGTTTTTCAAGGAAATAATCATCAGCTCGTTCAGCTGCCCTCACTGCCACTGGATGAACACAGAGATCCAGTCAGCCGGCGCCATCCAGGATCAGGGCGTGTGTTACACCCTGCGCGTCAAGACGAAAAAGGACCTCGACAGAGAGGTGGTGAAAGCCGACTGCGCGACCACCCGAATTCCCGAGCTGGATTTTGAAATCCCACCGTTCACCCAAAAGGGTGCTCTTTCCACCGTCGAGGGCCTCCTGGACCGAGCTGTCGCGGGGCTTGAACAGGATCAGCCAGTCAGAAGAGCCACGGACCCGCAGGTGGCCGACAAGATTGACGAGTTCATCCAGAAACTCTGTAAATTAAAAGCGGTCGAGAGCGAGTTCACCGTGGTGATCGAGGACCCCTCTGGGAACAGCTTTGTGGAGAACCCTGTGGCCCCCCAGAAAGACGAGAGCCTCACGGTGTCCAGGTTCAACAGGACGGTCCAGCAGGACGTCTCGCTGGGACTGAGAGCCGATGACGACCTGGAGGAAGAGGCGCCCGCCAACAGCATCGACGCCATGAGGAACGAGGTGTTGGTCTTCAACACCAACTGCCCCGAGTGCAACTCACCGGCCTCCACGAATATGAAGCTGGTCCAGATCCCTCACTTCAAGGAGGTCGTTATCATGGCCACCAACTGCGACAGCTGCAGCCACCGAACCAACGAGGTCAAATCGGGCGGCGCCACCGAGGACCAGGGCACCAAAATCACCCTGCGCATCACAGACAACTCGGACATGAGCCGAGACGTGCTCAAGTCGGAGACTTGCGGCGTCCTCATCCCGGAGCTGGAGTTTGAGCTGGGGATGGCAGTCGTCAGCGGCAAGTTCACCACCCTGGAGGGTCTGCTGACGGACATCAAGGACGTCATCGTCACGAGGAACCCCTTCGTGAGCGGCGACAGCACCACCTCGGACCGGATGGAGAGGCTGAACGAGTTTGCCGAGAAGATAGACAAGATCATTGCCGGCGAGATGGTGGTCCACTTCATCCTGGACGACCCGGCGGGCAACAGCTACCTGCAGAACATATACGCGCCCGACCCCGACCCCGAGATGACCATCGAGAAGTACACCCGCACCTTCGAGCAGAACGAGGAACTCGGCCTGAACGACATGAAGACAGAGGGGTACGAGACGGAGAATTGAACTGCCAGAACCAAGTGGAGGGACTGCACAAACCCAGTCTCTTTAAATTGCTCCATATTTTCATCTTATCACACATTTTGATTTGAAACTGGGTATATGGTCCTTTTATTTATCATGATTCTGCTTTCATTAACAAGAAATAGCTGTGTTCTTGTGACACACCAGGAGATGGCGCCCAGCTGCATCTGAATAAAATGAGTCACAAGATGTTTGTTTTTTTTCTTAGTGGATCTCACTGTGTGACCAATTAATCTTCATACACCTGTAATCTCCTCCTCATCAAGGGGAAGTGTAATCTTTCTAAACTCTGATGTCATAGATAGTGACAGAATAGATTAACCTTGACAAATTTTCTTCAGAAACTGGATAATGAGCCCAAGACCAGTCAGAGTAAATGCTGCACTGTGAGCAAAATTAAAGGTTGTTTTTTTTTTCACATTTTCCCTTTTATAGGATCTGGTAAAAATACAATTTTCTTGCATCCTTCGAAAGACAAGATAGATAACCCATTAGCACTACATATGTGCGTATATTAATTTTCTATTCATCACATGGATTTTTCAGTTAGGACACCACACTCTTTTGGTCCAAATGGAGTTGTTTTTCTATGATGCGAGTGGCAGTGAGGTTTTGCGCAAATAAATGCAGATAGAAAAAAAAGACATTGAGTCCTTTAAACACCTTCACAACAGCATCATATGTATTGTAAATACATGATACTTCCAAAGATGTAATAAAGAGAATTGTGCCCTTAATCTGCCTTAATATATGCATTTATTTTAAAACCTCTTGGAATATTACAACGTGCTGCAAATAATTTCCTCACCTCTGTGCTCTGCATATTTTATCTGGTTTTCATAGCAACGGGGATCCATTGTGTTCCACTAATAGCAGAGTAGTGAGTTCCTAGATTACATAGTTGTGGGCGACCAGCTGTTGGCAGACTGCTGCAGCTGCTCATGGTAACTGTAGCTGCTGGTCAGGAGGCCCCTGCAGCCTGAGCCCAGAGCGGAGCATGACCACCAGGGCAAGTCCACAGGAAACCAATGAAGTGTAGGTCATATCGGCCATGGCTCCTCTTCATGTGCACTGCTGTGCTTCACTGTGTGCATGTTAAACATAATCTCTGTCTCTGGGGCCTTTAAATCAACTAATAACTCACGTGAGAGAAACATTATACAATTATACTATATACTACACTGTCGGGCAAACTTCAGCTAAGCTAATTATTTAATGTTCACTAAGTTGTACACTGAAGTGAAATTAATAGAATCCTATTTTGCAGCTATCAGTACGTTTTCATTTGGAAAACTGATTAAATTCTCTCTATTGTATACAGCTTTGATGGTGTAAAAGTAAACCCGCAAACCTGAAGGTGATGCGACATGTTTTCCCTCAATACAGTTTGCGGGGTATTGAATCGCTTTACGTGACCAGTTTGATTACCTTAAGCGGGCGACAATGGCGGCAAATACCAGTACACTTCATTTGCAGTGTGACTGGACTTAGCAGAGCTCGCCAGCACTGTGGTCCACTGAGGGCACAGACAAACTCAAACACTGGGATGACCCTACAGCTGCTCCAGCCACTCATAATCCACTCACAATCCTCCAAGTGAAGCAGAGACTGGACAGTCTCTGAAACCAAGTAGGACTGATATATATATATATATATATATATATATATATATATATATATATATATATATATATATATATATATATATATATATATATATATATATATATATATACACATATATACATATATATACGTATACATATATATATGTATATAAATGTATAATTTATATACATTCATATATAAATTAGAATATCAAGTAAAAGTTGTTTTATTTTGGCAATTTAACATAAAAGATGAAACCAACAAATTTTATTGAGCCATTACATGCAAATTGACATCTCAAGCAGTTACTTGTTGTAACTTTGCTGATTAAGATTTTCAGCTTATTAAAACCATAAACCCACAAACTCAGAAAATTATTATAAAATTTAAGGGCTTTTTTTTAAGCTGCAAGACCTGATCAGCAAAATCCGAAGAAATAAATACTTGAAATATATTGATTTGCATATTACTCGTTTATATAATATGTCAAATTCACCTTTTAAGTTGAATTGCAGAAATACAACAACCTTTTCAGGATATTCTAATTTTCTGGGTAGTACCTGTACATACTCTGAATTTAATAATTTCCTTTGAGATCACCCAGCCCCTTGCAGCCTGATCACATGCTTTATATTATAAACGCCATTTGAAGTTTAAATAATCCTTTGAGTCAGCCCTTGACCTTTGGTTTTCCTATTTCAATTTGTTTAAGGATTCATTGATGTAATACCAGCGGCATCATATATTGGTATCAGATATCCCATATACAGAGCAAACTAAGCTCGACTTCTTCTTCAGAAACTTTGATCAAACTGCCCTATTACTATTGTTACAGTTTAGCCAAAGGGATTTGACTGTAATTCCATGGGAACAATTCACGGGCGACAATAAACACAGCAAATGATGAATGCTTGCGTTCTCATATGTCTTACCCGCAGAGGGGGCAACTGAGACGGCTGTCATTGGTCCGGCCACGTAGGCAGCGGGCACAGAAGATGTGGTAGCAATCCAACAAACATGGGGACTGGTACTGCTCATGGCACAGGTGACACACCAAGGGGTGAACCTTGCTACAATCCATATTACAGAAGTTGTCCAGGTTGCTGAAGATCTCTCCCGCCATCTGAACAAAGAAGCACACGCGTAACGGGAATGACTGTGTTGACAATGTAAGCTGCATTGTAACATCAATAACATTTGTTACGTGATATGGTCCAAATATTCACAACAGTAGAAAAACAAATTGGCCAGGAGAGTGAAACCACAAGGTGCCTTTAGGCTCTTACCGTGTCACCAGTATTATGAGTGAAGGGTTACTTCAGGGACACACAGTCTAATAATGCCAAATTCATAAAACAGAAGACGCCGTCAGCAAACAAATCCCACTGTAAATGTAGTAGGTCGGTCTGCAGGAAGCACAGCGATCCACTGTCTTACCTCTTGACGCTGCTATCAGCTACCCCTGGCAGGAATGACAGCAATGCAAAAACTCTTCAATAGTAGGCTGACAGGGTCCCTCCGCTGGGCAGCTGGGAGCACACACCTCACGCCAGCCTCCCGAGTGTCGCTAAAGTGCGAAAGGGACATTTAATATCTCTGTGTGTCCTATTTCTAATGTCACACTGTCTGACTGCTAGCAAGAGGGTGGCTGAGGACATGAAGTGTGAAGTTTTTCACTGTACAAGTTTAATTTAATCTGTTTCAAAACTTTTTGTATACAGTATAAAGTCTGCTAAGGTTGCCTTGTCATTGTAGTGTCGGTGCCTGCCTTACAACTCTGTTCAGCTGGGTTTCTGTGCCTTTACATGATCACTAACTAGTGGCTAAATTGACCATAATCAAGTAAAATGACAAATATTTATTTCTGAAAGTGCAGATGTCTTTGTTTTGTGTTTGCAGGTCTAGGATTAAACATACCTGTTATTGTCTAATTTTCTTAAACATAAAAATGATTTAAAAATAAAACAAAAAACAAAAACAAACAAACATTTTTTTTTAGTTGTTAAGTTATTAATTGTATTTGACAAGAAAAATGGACATAAACACCTTTTGCTTTTAATACACAATTTATTCATTTCTTTATTTTGACCTGTGACACCTTAGATAAAATTTTGTAACACGTGGGGAAAATTGAAGACATTTTAAAAAAACAAAAAAACCACACACATTAAATGCGCGTAGATTTTCACATAAGTGTTATTCCTGCAATTTGGTTCTGCAGTTGTCAGAGCCCAGTTGTGCGGTTACAATGCATGGCAAGCATGTCTTGGCTAGCCCTCCGAGAACGCGCTGGGAGGGTGGAGGGGAGTTTGTGCAGAAAAAAATATTTAGAGAAAGAAATAATGTTTAGAAGAAAAACTATACGTTGGACCATATTAAATAACGTATTGCTACGTACATAAGACACCTGAAATGCTACACTTTCGAAGGGTCACTGCGTCTAAATCGTGTTTACAGGACGAAAACGTGTTGAACGCACTTAATCGAGTACAGATAAGTCGATGCGCTCGACCGTGCGGTCGGATATTATATGTCCTGCGTAGCCCTTGCTTCTTCCTTTTTGCTTAGCGTGTCAGCCATGGCCCCGATTGTGAGTAGATAAACGATCAAATAAACTACGATTAGCCCATATTTGGAAGCCAATTTTCGAATGATAGGTGTATGAATAGTTTGTGTTACATTGAAAAACAACATCGGATGCTCTTGTTGGGGTTTTAACGTTTTTTGCCCGCCGTGTCGTCCGACACCACGTTGGGCTGACGGCAATGCTACGTTTGCTAACAGCATAGCTAGCTAACAGGAAACACGAGCTAGAAAGTTTATCGGCTAATGCTAAGCATTATGGACTTTGCGAACCCGTTGCATGTTTAACACAGTGCAATTTAAAAGGAAAACTTTGGCTAGTCATTCTTACTTCATAGAAAGTATAAAAGACGGGAGTGTCACTCTTTAAACGTGTGGTATAGGGACGCATTTTGCTCATACGATGGCGCGCTTGATTTAATAAAACCCCTTGCATTTCTCCGCCAGAAGAAGCAAGTGGTTAAGAAGCAGGGTGGGAAGAAGAAGAAGCAGATCCTGAAATTCACCCTGGACTGCACTCATCCTGTTGAGGATGGCATCATGGATGCGGCCAACTTTGTAAGTAACACCGTGCATCGGTTTTCATGTTACATTCCTGCTAAGCGATCAGCTCATCAATTTGATCGATGAGATTTTTCCCCCCCTCACACCGAGTCAAAATATCCTGTACTCGTGTCAATAGAAGTCGACTGGCTGTGAACATCAGTATTTTACAGTGTGTTGAACAAACATTGTCTGAGATCATCAAAATGTACCTTCCTTGATGAGTTGAACAGAATAATTTAGGCCTTCATTTTGAACCCACAGGAACAGTTCCTGCAGGAACGCATCAAGGTGCATGGCAAAGCTGGAAACCTGGGTGGAGGTGTGGTGTCCATTGAAAGAAGCAAGAGTAAAATCACAGTGAGCTCTGAAGTTCCCTTCTCAAAGAGGTACGGAAACGTTTGTCACCTGTGTTTTCTTGTACATGTGTGTCATACACGTGTTTTCCGGGATCTACACATTTGTTTCAAAGATATACCAAGACCTTTTCTTTTATTAAGTTTTGAAGCCTGTATTATATTTGAAATATATATATATATATTTTTAAACCTCTTGGGAGTACAAGTGGGCTTGTCTTGCAGGCCAAATGCTGCATATAGTGTCAAAATGTAAGTTTTTTTTTTACTGGCTTACTGAAGGCTCTAGACATATAAAATTTACATAAAATAGTTGATTCACAACATTTTATGGAGTTTTAAAACGGATCAGCCAAAGTTAGACTATTAAATGTTGTTACGTTGGTTACAAGGTGGAAAATAGTCAACTTTTGTCTGCAGTGCTACAAACCGACATTATCTGTCTCTTTGCCTGTTACATGGTTGACTGTAGTTCCACCGCGTTATCTCACTAGACCAACTTAGAATATAGTTGATATGAGTTACTTCCAAGTTTCTTCAGAAGGCACTGGGAGGAGCTATGACAGAGCTGATCCGTGGAAATGAATGCAGCTTTGACTGAAGTCACACCGTCTTCGTCCTTCAACCGTCACAGGATTTGTGTTATTTGTGTACCAATCAGCAATTTTCTATTCATTGGTGGTATGAGCTTCATATTCGGGGTTTATAATCTGTCTAAAACACATTTAAATGATACAGAGAACACGAGGCAGTATAGTGCTGACTGCATGTAGTTTAAGTCAAGTTATTTGAATGCAATTTACCAATTCCCGATACGTGGCTATACAAATGCCCAACATGATACAATCAAGATTTTATTCAATAAAACTACAAACTATTTTTTTCACTGTCTTGAAACAAAATGGTGTGATTGATCACTGCACCACTTGGCTCTTTCCGATGGAAATACATTTGCTGCGGAAAGCACAATGTTTCCTCTTTAGTCATTTGTTCTCCTGTTTTCCTTGAGGTCCTCCGTCTCATCCATCTGTCACGATTAACATTGACACGAGCTCAATTTTCTGATTGCCACAGCCTGTGTCACCCTGCAGCTGCTCACTGCATCTTTTCATTTTTTTTAACCACCTGAAAGCAAAGACAGCTTTGGCCTATGCAACACCATCTATCACCACAGAATGGGTCCAGTTGTATTATTTAGATGAGACCCTGGCCACTCAACCCCACCAGACTGTGGTGTCCTGCAGTAACATTGACCAACAACAAAGCTAAACTTGCGTGATAGGTTTTTTTTTTCGTGGATTGTGTCATGTTCATAGTCATATTGACATACTAGCTGTTCGTATGAAACAATGTTTCACATTTCCTCAGAGGATTGTTGCAATACAAACAAAAACAACAAAAGCTTGAAATCAAAAATGTTTTGTAATTGAAATTGTGCTTTAGTATTTTTTATTTTTATTTTTTTAATTGATTAAACTGTTGGCAAATATCTGTATTGAAAACAAAAAAAAGAAGAAAAGATTTACGAACCTCAGGCTTTACAGCGCTGTTAGTGTGGGGCCACGTCAGTAGTGAGTGGATCCCTTTAAGAAGCTTCATCTCTGGACATGACCACCAGAGGGTGACCCAGCACTGGGAGAGGAACTCATGGAAAATCCTCCATCATGGATCATGTTCTCACATTCATTAGAAAATGTGTTGACTGAATCTTTCCTGACAATGAACAAAGATTGCATAGACGAAATTAATCCAAAAACACTAAAGTACCTTTCTGACAGGACAGTACGTGAGTGTTTTTTTTTTATGATAAGGGACAAACCTCAGTTAACCTGCAGTTAACAGTGTAGTATTCTAAGTGATCAACATCTCTTCTGTTTTTTTTCTTCTTCGTCCTGTGTTTCTTGCAGGTACTTGAAGTACCTGACCAAGAAGTACCTGAAGAAGAACAACCTCAGGGACTGGCTGAGGGTCGTGGCGAACACCAAGGAGAGCTACGAGCTGCGCTACTTCCAGATCAACCAGGACGAAGAGGAAGAGGAGGAAGATTAAACTTTCCATCACTTTTAATAAACCGTCAATGAGACAAAAGTGTCTGTTTTCTTCTTCTTTTACTCTGGTTGCTTTCACAGTCACACCAAAGGTCTTTGAGTATAACTGACAAAGCATAACTAGAACATCCTATCTAGATATTTAATTTGCACATTAGGTGTGATTAAGTGTCTTTTTTTATTATTATTTTAACACTTTTCTACAGATAAATAGGTTAACAAAAGACAAAATTCATCAGTTATGCCTGTGTCGGAAAACTGTTTGTGCAAATTATAGTTTAAGAGAATTGTTTGCCATATTTAAATTGATTGAACGGTCCCTGTTAAACCTGTGCCTTGGACTTTGGGCAGATTTTATTTTTGTCTCGTGTGTGTGTTTTGCTGCGCTGTTGTTACTCGTGCTCTCTCTGTGGGGCATCCTGTGTCACAGCTGTGTGTAGCAGCACAACACACACACACACACACACACACACGGCCAGTCGGAGCTGTTCGCAGCATGCTGTCGTCGGGATGCTCTGGGCTTCTTCCTCCCCTCCTCCACCTCCTCCAATCTCAAGGTGGTCGGTCGGGGGGACGCGTCCCGAGCTGATTCAGAAGGAGGGGTGGGGTGGGGGGTGTGAGATTTTGGGTCCCGCGCTGGACGATCATGACACCACCAGACAAACCACGTCACGTTCGAAGAAAGCGCATCAAAACTGTCCGGCTTCCATTCGCGAACGTGTGCTTCTCCTCGCTAATATTCCGCCTTTTATCTGAGATGTTCGCGTGGCCGAACGGTGCCGACGAGCGGCAGAAGTTTTGTTCTTCCTGCGGAGAACCGTTCGGGTGCAGCGGAGGATCCGCCTGGAAGCTGCGGGCTCCTTATTTTTTCTCTCTCCCTCACCCCCCTCCCGCCCCTCCTCCTGCAACACTACTAGTCAAAGTGGTAACTAGGAGAGCGGCATGACTAACTAGTAGTTGTGGCGAGGAAATTATGGGATGGCATCGTCATGGCAACAGACCAGACGTCACAATCTGGGCATGTGTGTTCCATTTTTGGTCTTTCTTATTTTTCAGACTAGAAGACCTGGATAGACATCAGTGGAATTAAAATAAGAGAGGGAATGAAAAAAATAATGAAGGAGGGGGATTTGTTCCGTCATCCCACAACGGTGGAGGGGGGGAGGAATAGGCGTTTATCGGGGTAAAAAAAAAAAAGAAAGAAAAGTCTTTCAATATATATTTTAAAAAAGAAGCTGGGCGACATTTCTTTTTCTTTTTTTCTTTTTTCCTATTTGGATGAAGAAAGAGCTCGAGTTCCGGCGTCTGGAGGGTTAACTTTCGCTGTTCTCGCTGTAAAAAGGGGGCTTTGGTTGGTTGTTGGTGGTGGTGGTGGTGGTGGAGGGGGGCGGCTATGAGATAAAGATGCCGGGGTCGCTGAGTAATGAAGACGAGGGACAGGACGACATGGATTTTGAAGACGATATGCCAGGTGAGGTAAAAGTGGGGGAGGGGGGAGGCGGGGTGTCCTTCACGTCGTTATTTTTTTTTTCTTCTCTCTCTTCCTTCCCCCCCTTCCCTTCCCGCTCTCCTCGCGCCGCTACCGCCGCCTTGAATGCGGGGTGGGGGGTGTGGGGGAAAGGGCTTGTCCCGCGCGTCCCCGCCGCGAGCACCGGGGGTGGATGGATGGATCGGGATCAGCACAGTCACGCCACTATTATGATGTTTAATACACGACTCGCGGGGGGTGGAGGTGGAGGGGAGGGGGGGGGGTCTCGTTGTGTTTGGGGGGCCGAGGGTCGGGTTTCTTCTATTTATTTATTTATTTATTTTTTATCTATTTATTTATTTATTTATTTATGAAATCCTTCCGCGTACTGTCTTCTAATGCTGCTGCCCCGATTGACCAGGGAGAGAATTCAAGATGCTGCTGCTGCTGCTGCTGCTGCCTGGCGTTTTCCTCTCTTTCTTCCACAGCGAGGATTCGTGTTCAAGCAAACGGCTTCAACCTTGAGTCCCCCACGAAACCCCACAAATAAGAGAGAGAGAGAGAGAGAGAGAGAGAGAGAGAGAGAGAGAGAGAGAGAGAGAGAAATTTTAGAAAAACGCCTCAAGTTTGGTTGAGAGGCGGGCGCGCGCGCGTGCGTGCGTGACTGTCTATTATGTCTTTCAGAACGGGGCTGCGTGCGTGCGTGCGTGCGTGACAGCGCCGGCGTTGTTCGGTCCAGCTCGTGATCTGCTCGGGAGGCTGCTGCTGCTGCTGCTTCCCCAACTTTGCTCGGTTTTGTGTGTCTGTGTGCGCGTGTGTGTCCGCAGAGGTGTGAAAGCCACGTGTTAGGGTCTACAGTAAACAGTGCTAGTCCAGGCGCCCCGCGTGCGCGTGCACGATCAGGTCCCCCACTCCTCCTCCTCCTCCTCCTCCTCCTTCTTCTTCTTCTTCGTCTTCACCCGAGTTTCAACCTCACTCTCTCTCCATCTCTCTCTCTCTCTCTCTCTCTCTCTCTCTCTCTCTCCCCCTCTCTCGCTCACTGGGGGGATTCACAGCAGCCACAGTGACTCATGTGGTCGTACTGAGAGCGAGTGACCAGCGTTGACCCCTCGCCAAGACACAGTGAGACGGGAGAGAAGCTGAAATTCCTGAATGCATTGATCCAAAGTGGGCTTTTCTGTTTTTTTTTTGCTGTTGGTGAGCTTCATAGTTTTCCAGGTATTGATTTCCACCCTCCGTCTATTACAGTGAAACCAGATGGTGCTTTCCACACGAGGCCCCACCAAAAAAAAAAAAAACCCAGTACATTCAGTGAAAAAACAAACAGAACTCAACACAAAATGTGGTTATTCAAACAATCATGACCTGCTCTGTCAGTATGGTCCACACGTCTGGTTTCGAGGAGTCACGTAAAAGTAACGTGTCTTTGGCAAGGTCTTGTTTCTATCTACCAGACCAGGCGTGGGCAAACTACGGCCCGGGGTCCATATGCGGTCTGTGTGGCCCTGTGGTGACCTGGCAACTTCACCCATGGCCCTGAAAATGGACGGATGGACCAATGTTTCATCAAATCAGGGCCTTAGAAAGATTCCCCAAGGTAAACACCATCGGATACCCAGGAAGCGCGTTCGTCCATTAAGAGGATTCAGGCTCTCTGTTTATCGCCTCGTGGCGATTTGCGAAGACGCTGCATTGGCTAATTAAGAAAACGGCTTCACCTCTCGATAACAAGGTGAAGCACAATGCAAATAAACAGGGAAAAGGCGCCGCGCACAGCAACAACGACCGCGCACCAGCGGCGGAGCCAGAAGTGTTTCCTCGGGGTGGCCGCTGCGTGAGATCACGACTCACACATGGGGTGGCAAGAAGGGGGTAGCTGTAGTTTTTTTGTATTCCTCAAATGTTTTAGGGGTGACCTTGCGGCAGTCGGCCTGTCACTGTTCCTATGAGTTAGAGGACCGCAAATCCTCACCAATGTTAATATCAATAATCAATCTACATCAGCTTGTTTCTACTGTCCTATTGTTCGGGGTTTAGGGTTTACATCAAATGTCTTCTTTCAATACTCAAGGGCAGTCATCAAAACAGAGATCTTGACTACTGTCAAATTATCCTCCCCTCCACGGTCACCCCTGGCCACCACGTAGCTCCGCCCCTGCCACGCGCGCCAGTGGTGGATGGCAGAAACTCAAAGCAGATATCTGTTGTTCATTTTTTTGTAGTTTGTTTTCATACATGGGCGTCCTTGGAGCCCAACGTCGCTAGGTTACTGGTAGGAATCGTCTTACTAACTCCTCAATATGCTTCCCTCGTCGCTCGGTTGGAATTTGATCAACCGGAGCCGTATGAGGTGAAAGAACCTGTTGCTGGAGGCGGGGTTTAGTTGCAGCCACCAACGGGAGGCTGACGCACGGTAACCGACGAGCGAGAATGCAATCTGATTGGCTGTGGCGGGCGAACGACCCGCGTCATCTCTTCCCGCCGTCGCGTTGGAAAATGTGAAACATCCCGTCTGTCGTGTCAGGTTAAGTGCAGCCATTGCGCAAATCACACCTGTCAAGGTTTTTTTTTTGTAGCACGTATTTCTGCTACCTCACCTCATTTTTTTTAACCCGAGAGGAAAAGAAACATGCTTGAGCGTGCGCAGAAGACATTCAAATGCTCGCGCAAGAGCGAATTCAATGGGTTCCCCCAGTGCAACTACGGCCTCAGCTACTCACACATACAGAGCTTTGTGCGAGTTCATTTTTTTACAAGGAGGATTTTGTCAGTAAGGAGGCTGTGTGCCGATCGGCACTGAGTCCGAATATGATTGGTTGAGTGACTTCGCCAATAGGACGGCAACATGCTGCAACACCACTTGGACCAACTGGGAGCCCAAGGAACAGGTCTGAATGCCTGAATTGATTGCGTTGCGTTTCGGTGCAATATAAAAAAAAAAAAAAAAAAAAAAACTTTATTTGTACAGCGCTAAATCACAACCAAAGGCGTCTCAAAGCGCTTTATACAATCAGAATTTAGCGCTTTATACAATATGAATGTGAATGTTTGTAAAATGCCACACAGTTCAGTGTAACTTTTCCAGACAATTTTGTTCATATTGAACCACAGAGCTGGCCAACGCGCGTGTATAATAATAATAAAAAAAAATTGTAAACGCCGGGGTTACCAACTGCAGGCGGTACGCCGCTACATGCGGCGACACCGAAAGTGAGTCCTTCACCTTGAACAGCTCCACAAGACGGAGAGCAGCAGAGGCGGCGGCGGCGATAACTCTGCAGATTATAGCCCGCCCCATCCCAGGAGCGAGTGCAATCAGCATTCTTTGCCATAGTCGCCACCAGCTGCGTTCGCTTGATGTAGGCCACCGCGGGCGAAGACACACCAAGTCAGCGCCTATAGCCAGGAGCGTCTGATGATCAGACGGCTTGATTGTGGAGGCAGGGGCTTAAACAGCGGCGCTCTGACCTCCACTTTCATCTCACACCACGGGGAAAAAGTTTCACGGCTAGTCTGCGCTAGCACCTCGGCCACCGGACCGACGGCGAAAAAAGAGAGAGAGAAAAAAACCCGACAACAATCAAACGCACGCTGTCGTTGCTTTCGCATTGAAAACCCCCGCTTGGTCTTCACAACAACCCGCCCGCCTTCGCATGGGCTGACACTTTGTACCCTGCAAATGCGACAATATTTTAAACAAGTCAGGCCAATGACAGGAGGATGAGGCAGATGGAGATCAGCGGTGGACAGTTGAGTCATTAATAAAATATCATAAATGAAAATACAATAAGAACCCGTTGCTGGTACGAAAATGCGAAAGGTGCGATTGATGGTGGCAGGTGGGTGAAGACGCCTGAGCGCTAATCCGGTTCGAAGGATCAAAACACTCTCGTGCGTCAGTC
Source organism: Nelusetta ayraudi (assembly GCF_046127955.1). Lineage (NCBI taxonomy): Eukaryota > Metazoa > Chordata > Actinopteri > Tetraodontiformes > Monacanthidae > Nelusetta > Nelusetta ayraudi. Next base: position 7,280,637 of record NW_027466067.1, on the reverse strand, counting down.
AGAATTACCACACGTCCAACTCCGGATCGTTATTGCTGTTTTTTTGGTTTGTTTTATTTTCCTGCGCTGTTTGCGGTAAATCAAAGGGACTGTCGACGACGGAGTCGCTCAGCTATGTTACACGTCAGCCTGCGAGGCGTGTGTTTGATGGAGGGTAAGCGTGTCGGTGAACGGCTGACCTGCCTGTTTTTTTTTTAAAACCAGCATGACGTCTCGTTATTGTTTTCATATACATCAACAAATACCTGAATTGGGCTGTTTGTGCTGTTGTCTCCTTTGCTGTGGCTTGACAGACGCCGTCGCGTTCACCGTAGGTCGTAAATCTGTGGTCCAACAGGTACACACAAGAAAATTGGTAAAAAAAGATAAAATAAAAAAAATACGAAGCAAATGTTAACATCCTGAAATTATACACATTTCCCCCCAAATCTCCCCCAAAATATTTAACCCTGCGTTTTGAACCTCCTATAAAAACTTGTATTTTTTTTTTATGTTTGATAGATACAAGCTGCCGAGTCTCAGTTGGTGGAGCCAACCACAGTCTTTGGATGGTGTTGAGGGTGAACCTGGGAACCCTTTGTGACATTGCAAAGAAAATTATGAGGATTGTGTGTTTTGGCAGCCCCTTTTTAAAAAGAAATGCAGATTAAGCAAATGAAGTAAAGCATCGACTTTTTGTTGTTTTCCAGTGGGTTCTTCGACATATTATTGCACACTTTGGTTTCTAAAATGTGAAATACATCAGGTCTCGGCAGCTTGCAATGAAATCAAATAAGCAGTCGACGTGTTCTAGTCTATTGACGGACGTCTCCACGGTAATTGAAGAAGATGCTCAAGTCCTTTTTTTATCGCGGCAGCTGAAAGGCAAAACTGAGATACTTTCACCTTCATCAACAGACGGCGGCTTGACAGATAAGGTCGGGGATCCCGGTCACGTCCCGCCGTTGTCCTCACGCCGCGCAATTAACATGCAACAGCATGGAGCGAAAAGCGCGTCCTGGCGGGGGCGGGCTCAGACCTCTTAGCGCCGTCCTATCACAGCCTTCATTTGTTGCGGCACATGAAATGTCCTAATTCCCTTTGTATCTCTCCGGGTGCTTACGCCGTCACACACTGTTCCATTGTGTCGTCCGTTTTAATTGTTTTGTTCTTCGCTAAAATTGAAAGATTATCATGGGCTTTTGTGTGCCTACAAATGTTATCCCCAATTGGATGCTGTGTGCTGGTGGGGCTGGTGGTGCTGGCGGTGTTGGGGAGGGGTCTATTTTTGGATCACTCACTGTGAAAGTTGACACCATTTTTTTTTTTTTTTTTTTTTTCATTTCTGCCGCTCGTGCACGAGGAAGCTTGCGCGCGATGGATGCTTTTATTTAATGTGCGGCTGCGGATGAGCAGTGCAGCAGCCGCTTATTTATTTATTTGTTTTAATATCTGCCTGGCGTCGGCCACATTGCAGCATGGTGCATCCATCATTTACAGTACGGGGGCTAGTAAGGTTTTCTATCTTTCCATTGCGCAGCGACTGCAACCCCCATCACTGGTATGTCCGTCTGCATTTCCGTCAACGATTGAAGGTAATGAATCCCTCCTTGTGAGGGAGGCAATATGCTCCCATCTCCTTCTCCCCGGCAGTGCGCACGCCAACGGTTAAAAAGGGGCTAATGCGGCCGACAGTTAACTCTGGCCTCCTGGCATTGGAAGTTACTCGTGTATCTCCCGTCTGATAATGGGTCAGTCCAGTGGCCAAAGCCCTTGCGGGAAGGTCAGACGCTCGCTGCCTCTGCCATCCGTCCGCACTCCACACAAAGCCCACTTGCCAAGTGGAGCTTTTGGTCCTCTTTCTACCGGAGAGCGGTGCCAGACTCTGCTGTGCCACATGACTGAACACTCCCCCCCTCCTCCACACTCACCCACTTCCTTCCAACACCTGGCACAGCCTGGTCCGCCCAGCAGGGAGGGAGATTATCATTCCCCTGATGGGTTTCCCCAAAGGCCCGTTACTGGAGGCCGCTCGCGAGGCGGCGCAAGCTTTAAACACCGACATTGGCTGCAACAGTGGCATTATCTGCCTGTAACTGAGACGCTTACGACATCTATGGGCCCAATATTTTGTTGATGCTTCGGGACCTTTTTTCTTTCTTTTTCTTTTTCTCCCATTGGAGCTGTAGCTCTGTTTATTCAAGCATGGCAGATGAAGTGGCCTCAAGAGGTCAACTCAGTAATTAGATTGGAAAAAAATAGCGCATTGTGATTATTTTCACACGTGTTTGACTCTTGCGATGATCAAGATCTTGGTCTTGCCCACTGAAAATGTAGTAATGCTGTCATTCTGCCCCCCCACGAACTCTTTCCTCCAATTAAGATACATATCTCGATCTTGCTATTCATCTTTTCCTTCAAACAGTTTTGTTTTCAGGAGTCTAAATGTAATTAAAAATGGGCATGTAGCAGTAACCGCCATCTTCTTTCAAGCTAAAGCTAACCAGTGCACTATTTTACATTGATGTGCGCGCACAGCAGATTCAGCACAACTGTTGATCGAGCTAAAGGCTAAAGCAGGAGGACATGCTTGTAAGGGAATGTTGCGAGTAGTTGTCTAACAGAATGCTTGATACAAATTCTTTACGATTTGCTGCCTCAACACTGACATTTTCTTTGGTCCCTCTGCTGTTATGAATGTGTGGAGACAAATGTAGCTTTTTTTTTTTTTATAGCCAGGAGATAGGTGCTAAGGTAACAAGAATGCAACACAGTTACATAGAGGGCAAGGGTGCGGTTCGACCAGTCTTTGGATTTAGAAATTATTTTTAAACGAGCGATTAAGTGTAAAAGACTACATTATGTGGCTTTTAGCAGTTACTAACCATCTCAGTAAAGACGCTAGTGGATCATAAACCAACGTCAGTGACAAAAAAAAATCGTACAGGTTGATATCACTATTGTTTTTGTGGAACAAAGAGGTAAATCAAAGAGATTTCTAGATTCGCTGAAAAGTGCAGGATTGTCAAAGCCACTCAGAATTCATCACTAACGGCATGCTTTTCGTTGAGCCGGTCCATCTATGCTTATAATTTACATGCTGAATTGAAATTGTTCCCCGGGTGGTCCTACGAGGAAGGGCAGGGGACCAATAACAGGAGGATAATCTCCAAAAAACACGAGTACACGTGCAGGTATTCATCTGAAATTTGAAGCATGTCCTCCAGAGCACAAAGATGTCTCCCCACAGAATCATCAAAACTGGCTGAATGTTCCAATTGTTACCATGGACGTCAGCACAAAGTCTCATCGCCATGGGCGCACTGGTTGCCTGTTTGTAATGAAAAACATGACTCTTGCATATAATTAACAACGTTCCAGTGGTAACTGCGCAGCAACACTGAGATTTATTGTGCATGAAGAAGATTCTGACATTTCTTTGTTTGGCTAATCTGTCACAACTGAAGAAAGAAGGAACTGAGTGTAAAGCCGATGGGCTGTGAGCTTTCGTTCCTCATCCAAGTCGTGTCATCATCCGTCGCATCTAGCAGAAATGGAAATCTTACTTGCCATCGCGACATGGCTGCCAGGTGGTTTACGTACAGTATATCTGAGACATGAAAGCGCTCGCTGTTTGAGATTGCATGTATATAAAGCTTTTTATAGAAAATAGAATGAAAGAAAACTGCCAAGGACGTTTGTTTCTGTGCATGTCAGGCAGCAACAAAGAAGGAGAAGTATGAACAGAGGAAAATGGGCAGATTTTAGATGAACATTTCTGTGACGCTGAATTTTTCATCAGTGGTTCTTCTCTATGATGGTTTCCTTTTGAACAGACGTCCACAGAGTTTTTTGTAACTTAAATGCCGATTTGGATTTAAGATTATACCGAGTGCGCAAATGTTTTGGAAATTCGCTACTAAATCTGTACACATATTTTGTAACTACACTATAATTGTAAAGCCCTGAGGTAAAATGCGGCAAACGCATGGTTTGTTAGCCAAGGAAAAGCAGAGAGACAGGCAGCGAGACTGAAAAAACATCTGCTGAGGTTAAACATTTGACTACCAAACAGGTTATTCCTCCACCATTTTAGCTGAACACACGCTAGTTTTGTATACACATAGCAAGTTTGTTTTTAGCGTGAAGGAGCACTGATCGGAAAGAAAAAGGCATGAAGAAGAAATCGAATTTCAATTGTAATTGGTTGGCCAATGTCGGCTAGTTTTTAACGAAAACTGTGGATCACAGGCGATCCTGATGTGAACATTATTTTTGCTACTAAGATGTTTTTTGCACCGATGCTTGAAGTATATTCTTCCCTTTGCGTTCCAATTTGTTTGTTGTTCCATTATCCGCACCAAGGTTCCCTTGCAAGCGGACCGAGACCACGGCTTTCAGGCGGACCAGAGTATACAAGTTTTGTGCGTACCAGAGTCAAGGGTGCACTTTCATGTTGACCCAACGGTCCGAACTATAGAACTCTGGCCCTTTGGTTCGGATCGAACAGTGGCAACGTATACGCGCTCTTAGCCTGCCTAGTCAATGTTTCATATCGCTAATCAGGAGGTTTAAAGGAATCTGTTTAGCTGAGGTACACGGAGTACATTCCTGGCACAATCTCTATGGCTGGGCACTGACTCAAAGGACTCAAATGACCCAGATCTGCCTATTGAGTGATCCAGAAGAGTCATAAGGAGTTTAGCGATCTGCACTTCTCATCGCTAGCGTTGGCTGAGTGGCTAGCACGGTGCATGGACAAAGAGGAAGACGGTCACTGAGGCAACGTGAAACACAGAGAGAGGTCCGCCTCCGCTGCAGGCTTCATTCACAGAGTGTGTATCCCTCCGTGTGTCTCCTGATGCATTATTTGGGAGCTGCCCTCCTCCTTACTCACTTTGCTTTGACCCACCACGACACCAGTGAAGTCTGCGACGCTCAGCAGTCGGCTCGTTCAGTGCGAAGCGGCTCAGAGGCTGTGCAGCGGCTGACAACCAGCAGCAGGTCGCTCCGGTCCCAGCACGCAATAAAAGTGGGAGATAAGCTCAGTTGTACCTCGGTGGTCCTCCGGGGACTTACCGGCGGAGCACGCGCTCCATTTATTTGCACCGCGGCAGGTGAAGTTGAGCCACAGTCAGTGATGTGCGATAATGAGCTTCGTTTGTGCCAAGTGTTCCCTTTGGTCTGTCAGTAAATCATTACGAATGGGGGGATAATTAATATATTATTTTACTATAGATTTTTTTTTCTTTTTTATTAATATGGAAGGGTTTTACTCTTGGTTACAGTTGACTTTGCTGATCTCCTTCTGTGGGTTTATGTTAAACTGTTTGGGGGCAATGAAAACCTCAACATAGGGGTGGCCAAGGTAATACCTTTACTCCTGCTCAGCCAGGCTCTTTGCAACTGATTGCCTTTCATATTTGGCTTGACGGACAAGATAAGACTCAGCAGGTCCACTGCCGATCATCCGAGGATCACTGTTTATCATTTTACTTGCGCGATTCAGAAATAATGTGTGAAATGGGCCAGCTGCACGTTTCCCTCATGTCCCTCCACCTCACAGCTGCCCACTGAAAACTGGTCCTCTGGCACTCATTCCTCTCAAGCTGCCCATTTCGATGCAAACAAGCCAAATTAAAAAATATAGTTGGATGTCACCCACATCCAGCACTTTAACTGTGGGCTCACTGCCTGCCTTAAGTGTTCTGCGACTCTTTGGCAGTCAATCTACATGGAAACCATGCAGACTTTGTTTTTTATTGCCTTTGGTGCATATTTTTCATGACGTTTTTGGTGATAATTAAAAGCCAGAAATGTATTAATATTTTAAGGGAAATTTCTAAAAAGCTTTTATTCTCCTTTTTCTTTTATTATATATTTACAATTATCGTTTATTACATATTTAGGGGCACATTCTGCTCTTGAATATAGTGCTCACGACTTAAGTCACGCTATTTTGTCAAGTAGCTAAACTAGATGCTTGTTTGTCAGTATGTAATATTGTTTTGCCATATATTAACACAGTGATGATCAGCCAACAATCAAGCCAAATGTCGTTCGTCAATGTACTTCGTACTTTGTTGTACATGTGGTGTTGTTCAGGCTCACAAGAATGGCCGTCAGCTTTTGAATGCTCTGGCTGGTGTGTGAGCAATGATGTTGTGTGCTTCTATGCAGATGACATCTTTGTTTCTTTTTTTTTCCAGACGAGGATGACGAAGCTCAGCGCAACACCGTTCCCCTCGCGCCCCTCGACACCCTTTTCTCTGACACCGACTCCATCAAACCGCAGAAGAAGAAGAAGGCCAAAAAGATGAAAGAGGGCAAAATGCCCAAAGTTAAAAAAAGGAAAAAGGAGGTAAGATGTAATTCACGCTCAAGCGCCGCCTGTCATGACCCTGGACACACAACAGCTTGGCAGGAACTCCGTACTCCTTCATTTTCTATTTGGCAAACTACCGCTTGTTTGACGTCTCCGCAGCCGCAAGGTGCATTTTTGGCTGCAGGGGTGCAACCGAGAGGACTGTCTCGGGCTCGCAGAGGAAGCTGGCAGCGGTGTCAGCCTCATTGCCACAGCAAACTGTGGGCACCGAGGCCCCGTTTGGAGAATAGATTCAGGCATGTGGCGCTGTGGCTGATGGCAGCGAGTGGAGGTCACAGTGGGGCTCTGCGCCAGGCGAGCAGTGGGCACCGGAGCATTAAGACCACAACAGGCCTGGGGTTCTGCAAGCAGAATGAACTCTGCACCTGACCAGAGGTCTCACTATAAAAATCTTTTCACTTTGGCTTTAGCTTCTAAAACTATTATTTTCATTGGTTGGGATGTTGTTAGCTTACTTGATTCCCAAATATGAAGGGAAAGCCTTGAGAGCTACTTGTTTTAGTTTTATGGACATGACGTGCTGGTGACTTTATTTGGTAAAAAGTTTGATGACTTGTCAAGACTAATCTAATCTTTTTATCTGTTTATCTAATCAGCCAGTCACATGGAACAAACTTTAAACGTGGTACGGTCGTTGGTTCCAGATAGGCTGCAGGTCTATTATTAGTATTTCACAAACTACTGCTCGTCTACTGGGAGGATTTTTCCAGAAGATCACAACCACCACTTCTCAGGGTTTACAGAGGGTGGCCCGAAAAACAGAAAATATCCAGTGAGCAGCAGTTGTGTGGAGGACATGCCTTGTTGAGTCAGAGGTCAGAGTGGACACACTGGTTGGAAAAGACCATAGGAAAGCAACAGTAACTCAAGTGACCACTGGTTACAACCGAGGCCTGCAGAATAGCATCTCTGAGAGCACAACATCTCCAACCTTGAAGCTACTTCTGCATACATAAAAAAATCCACACTCAGCGCACACTTTGTGAGGTACCCAGTACCAGCAAGGTGTCCCGAGTGCAATTAAACCTCTACTCCCGCTAATCTGTGCTAATCTTGTTAGCAATAACAAGCCTCACAGCCATTTCCTGTGTGCCTACTTCCTTTTCCTCTCTGTGTTTTAATGTATGTTTGTACCAGTGGCTTCCTGCATGTGATGTTACTAAAATGATGCTATACTAGGTATTGAATACTGAGCAGCAATAAGAGGCGTGACCTAAGTGTTAGATGTTAGTGTGTGAGGTCTCAGAAAGGCTTCTGGGAGGAAGCGAATGCACCAGGCACAATCACTCGTTTTTGAAGTAATTATGATCATTATCGTTTGCTCACAGGTTACATGCGTACTCAGGGCTCATCAGTGCGGCCAGTTGTTCAGTTCTGCTACAGGTCGGCAGCGCGGTAATGCTTACCGAGCCATGAAAGGCTTCCCCCCCTTCACCCAGAAACGTTTCCACTCGTCAGCGTAACAGAAGGAGAGTGCTTTTTATTTACCCAGAAGTCAGTGCAGTCGGCCACGCGGAGCTCAATCTAATAACAGTCACTCCCTTTATTGTTTTCTACACCACACTTTGCCGAAATTAAAAGTTATACCTGCAGTTTTCAGCGAGGGTTTGACAGACAAGGGCGGCTACTCTTGAGGTCTCAATAGAAACTCTTTATTTTATTTATTTTTTCTCACAGGAAGTACAAACCCAGGGTTTTCACCTGCTTTCTGTTGACTGGCTATGATTTAACCGTATCCTCTCGGTGTCTCCGGCTGATCAAGGCCACCGGCCCCCTCACGGCGTGCGACATTGCCGGGGAGTGGCGGCGTTCCCCTCAGCTGGCCGGGGCTGCCTCCCGACCCCTAAGCTGCCGGTGGTGAACGCCGAGCTGATGAGGGGAAGGGAGGGGAGAGGGGGAGGGGGCGCCCCGCGCTGTCTGGCACACACAGACCGTCTCCCCGCTCTCCTCCGTCGATTACACGCGTCACCTCACATCGCACCCGTCCTCCTCCTCAGCGTGCCGCCGCAACCCAGCAGGTCACATGAAACGTCTTTTGTGAATTTATCTCTTATAGCCATCTTAAAAAAAGGGATTTTTTTAAGGGATTTTTGGATTCTTGGCAGCGAGCAGGAAATCCCCTGTGTTTATTACATGTCACATTTTTTTCTTGTGGGTTTTTTGTATTTTGCCGATCAGTTTGGTGCTTCATTCTGACACGAGGGGCAGCTCTAGCGGCACACGCTCGCTGTATTGCTCCAGTCAAGTAGCTACACATTGTGTAGGAGATAGTGTGTCACCGTGCTAGGTTGCAAGGCTCGTGAATTTGCAACATTTCATTTTTGCGGTTGTTTTGTTTTTTTTTGTGTGTGTTTTTGGTATTTGAAGCGTTTTTTCTCCTACCATTTATTCCCTGTGTTTGTATGTTTTTGGTTCTGTATTGTCGCTCTGATTGCAGCGGGGTTTTTTTTCTCTTGCAGTTCTTTCACATGTTTGTGTGTTTATGGTTTTCCGTCCTTTCTGTTGTTGGCGCTACCCGGTTGTGGTGGTCGCCTCCTTTTTTCCTTAGTACAAAACAAAAGAAAGCAAGAAATTTCAGGGGCGATTCGGGCCGATTTCAAAACGGCAGAACCCTCATGAGATACATGAGTGAGAATTTCACAGAGAACTCCACCACGGAGGAGCTCGGAGCCGCTGGTGTCAGAAGTCAATGAGGGTCAGAGTCTGTCAGCGGCCCGTCCCGGTCAGGGTTGGAGAGCATCGTTAGCTGGGGGAGAGACTTCCTCGCCTCGCTCGGCTGGAAACAGCAGGGCCTGACGCTGACGGATGCTCAGCACCTCTAAATCAAGAGAGTTTACCGAAGGCAGTTAATTTAATTGGGGGTGGAGGGGAGGAGGGGAGGAGGCTGCAACTTGGTCACATTAAACACCATTGTGGTGCTGAAGAAAACGAGCCTCCGTCTTGCTGTGATAAGTTCAGTGTCCTCCCGGGGACCGTGACTCAACGGTGCGCCGTCGCTGATGTTGCGAGAGAGACAGAAAAGACGGCGCTGCTGCTCCGGAGCCACGAGGTGTTTGAAAAAAAAAAAAAAAAAAAAATGTTTTCTTTTTTTTCTCCTCGCCGAGCCGGGCTTTTATTGAATATCTGCGTCTTCGCTCATTTGACATTCTCTGTGACATCCTTCGCAATCCTCCACCCCCCCCAGCACCACCCCCAACCCCCCGGAGGCAGAGCCATTACGGGGAAGCATCTAATTTGATTTCCTTATCAGCGTTTATCTGATTCTCCTCCCTCCAAAAGAAGAGACACCCTCCTTTGTTGCCGCCAGTGTCCTCTTTGATCCTGTGACGTGCGCTGCCGCTGAACTCGGGGCTCGGCGACACCTGCCGCCGCGCAGTTCCCAACCTCGTCTTTGCAGTTTGCTCTCAACTGCTTCTTCTTCTTCTTCTTTTAACCCCTCCCCCCAACCCCCAACACACATATACCTCCACCTCTACCTACCCCCCCCGTCTACCATCCCCCCACACACGATCCTCAATTTCACCACCACCATCACCACCACCAGCAGCAAGAGCCCCCCCACCACCACCACCACCTCCCCCCTCTCCATCTCCCTCCTTCTTCTTGTGCATAAATGAGATTTGTCTAGACGGGTGCTGCCGGAGCACCGGCTCTGCAACCACGGGCCTTCTGCATAACAAGCTCGTTATGCAAACCGCCTGTGATTGGACAACGCTGTTCCATTGGCTACCACCGAGGGGGGGGGGGGTTTGTGGTGGTGGTGACGGGGTGGAATGGAAGGATAGAAAGGGAAAGAGGAAGAGCGAGGGAGAGGAAGAAAAGGGGATCCGACGAGAGAGATGGAGAGAAAAAATAATGAGGGGGGGGGGCTGCTGCGCGATGAGAAAGAGAGAAAGTGAGAGAAAGGGAAGGCATGCGGGGGAGGGGGGGGGGGTCTGTGGGAACACTGCTCACATTTAGTCGCCATGGCAACACAGCCAGGCTGCTGGTCGGGTTGGCGGGCGCTGCGGCAACGTGAGTCTTGCTGCTGCTGCAGAGCCAAAGCGAAGCGGAGCAACAGGCAGGCGGCGAGCGAGTGGAGCGGGCGGCCGGGCCGGCACACCTGTGCACACGCCACACGACGGACGGAAGTCACACAAACACGGCCGAGGCGCACGTGGACGACGCGTACCAAAGGCGCAACACGACGAGTTCAGTCCGCAGGCGACGGAGGAGGGAGGGGGGTGGGGGGGGGGGTTGGGGCGTGCGCGCGCACGCGGAAGCAGCAGAGCGCGAGCACACGCACAAAGGGGGTGGCGCGCGCATGCTCAAAGGGGGGGGGGCACGCGGTACAAAAGAAAGGAAGAGGCGCACGCACGCACGTGCATGCGAGTCGGTGGGGTTAAAGCGGCAGTTCAGCCCGTAGTTTGGGTTTAAACCCCGGGCTAAAATGACCAATCACCAGGTTGCAGGGGGAATAATAACGCAGTGGAAGCAGGTGGTGGCCAAATGCAGAAATCCATCAGAAGTGAAAACATGATGTGTGGCTGCTTGTCTGGCTGCAAGTATGACTTGAATTTTAGCATCTTGTTTTTAGCTAGCCAACACCTTCACGCTTTTTTTTTGTTGTTGCAGTGATCAAGTGTGCCACCACCGTGTTTTGACTTGAAATACCGATGCCGAGCCAACGTTTTTAGTCAAAAAAACAAAATAACGAAAACGTGTGCATGTGATGCTTTGCACACAGTTTTAAGAAAAACACAAAGCAGCAATCAAAGCTCAAGAAATCAGCGAGAACATGACAAAACTGTCCATGGAAATTCTTACAGCCTTCAAACTGTGTGCATGCCAAGATAATAATAATGATAATAATACATTTTATTTAAAAGCGCCTTTCAAAGCTCTCAAGGACACTGTACAAACAGAGGCAATAAAACAACAGAGAAAAACACATAAACGCACATACAATTAATGATAAAGAAAAAAAAAACACACATAATTAATGATACAGAAAAATAAAATAAATAAATAAACCGAGAAACCAGGCAGTTAAAGCGAGTGGGCTAACTTGAACAGATGAGTGATTTGAGACAGGATTCCAGAGTCGGGGGGGCGGAGCTTTCAGCTGCTCTGCCCCCCATGAATGCGGCTCTTTTCCCAAGGCCATGTCGGATGTTTTTTTATTTGTACTTTTTTTATACATAATATATTATAGAATTATTATTTACCTTTGACAACATGGGTGCCACACTTTTCCACTGTACTGATGCTTTTGATGTTTTTCAGCAGTTGACAGCCTCTGTCAACAGCGTTCGCTATAGAAAATGGGTGAACTTCCCAGTGATGCATCCAGTGAGAATCACCTGACGCCTTCGCCTCTCTGTGCCTTCTTCTGACTTCCTTACCAGCCAGGTTGTTTGTAGACAACGCTGTTGATCCCACGGACGGATCACCCCACTCCCCGTCAGCGCTGTCCTGGCGTTAAGCGGGCGGGGCTTCAGCGGCGTCCCGACAGCTTTGAGCGGCCTGCATCTCCTTGCTGCCGCGTCGTGCCTGTGCGGGGGAGTGGAGGGCGCTCCCGGCGGCGGCTCAGCGTCGGCACGGCGGTTACCCGCTGACTTGCTGTGAAAATCGCTTCTGCCATCGCCGGCTGGAGAATTACAGCGGAGGAGCAGCGGTGACACTTTGGAGTGCGGTTGTTTGATTTATGCAAACACCGGCGAGAAGAGACACACCACAGAGGGCTGACAGCGCTTTTATTTACCGTGGGTGGCCTCGGTGGGAGCGCTAATCCCCAACCCTGGCAAAATAAACGCACCGCGTGTTTACCCCGCAGATGAATTATTCTCCATGTATTTTATGGCTGCAGTTGAACTTCTGCGGCAGACAGTGTCTCCTAAAGGGACAATTTGCTCCAAACTGACCACTCAACTGCTGTTTCAGCGGTGGCTCTGGTGAAGCAGCAGCCCAGGTTGTCCTGGAAAGTGGATGTCGGCATCATGTTCTTTGTGAAAATATCCAAGAACACAAAATATCCCCAAAGTACTGAAGCATCGATCCTTGACGTGTCCGTCATCAGATGAATTCCCATTGTTATCGGGACAATACACTCAGTGGTTGTTTGCTCGTTTATTATAAAATAAGAAAGATCATTTTTTTAAAATCCTGTTCTGTTTACCTATTAATCTTTTGTTGAAAAATGAAAGAAATAATGATACCAGAGGAATTTTGTCCGTCTGTGAAACTCCAGAATGGTCATGTGAAGTCTAATATGTTAAGAGAGCCTCATCGGCTTTCAATTTTGTCAATATTCCGTATATTTTTAGATATTAAGTGCTTTTGTCATGAGTGAAGTTAATCACAGCTTTTTGTTGCTGGAGGTTGAAACTGATCAACTGCAAACTAAATGGCCAAGTTCTGCGTGTGCGTTACCCCTGTGTTGTGGAACCCAACTGTGCTGCATCCCCGTCAGGGCGGCCTGCTGGTGAGGGCCGACAGCGACCTGGACGAGGCCTCCGAGGTGGAGGAGGAGCGCGAGCGTCCCGTGCTGGGCTCGGAGAGCGAGAGCAGCACGTACGGCCTGAGCAAGAAGAAGAAGAAGAAACCCAAAGAGAAGAAGGAGAAGAAGCCCCGGAAGAAGAAGAGGGACGAGGACGACGAGGACGAGGACGAGGACGACGGGAACATGAAAGTGAGGCGGAGCTCTGAAATACAGCGTTTCCAAAAAAAGCCCGTTTCGTCCCTCACTTCGCGATACGACGTCATAAAAATGATTAATTACCCTCTGAGTGCTTTTTAGGTACCGTAGGGACATATGACTGAGGCACAGCAGGTGAGAGACCAGTAACAAGCTGGACTGAGAAGAAAAGCCAGGGTTGGAGATAGACGCAGGGGCAGGAGGGAGAATTTAAAGGCCGTAAATCACAATTCCTTATTACACTAATTAACCCTACAGCTCACTTTGTCGACTTGCGACAAAACTCGGCAGTGCCAAACATTTTAACAGTGAGCGCAGAAGTTCATAGATAATCAAAATGTCCCTCGAGACATGTTGAGTCTTCAAATAATTAAAAAAAGTGGAGTGACAATTTGTGTCAGATAAGGTTGAGAGTAATTCACAAACTCTAAATGAAAAAAGAAAAAGAAAATTGAGAAGTTATCTGCAGGTCCTATGATGAACACTGCTTCTGCTTTGTCACACTCGCTTCTCAGATCCCAGAGGTGCCTTTCAAACCACTGGGCCTCATACAAAGCTGAGTTCTGAGGCGATCAGAGTTCAGGGAAACTTTGCCAGTTTCATTAAAGGTTGTGAATGCGGCGTTCAAGGCTGTATTCACAACCGAATTGGTACAAAGGCAAAAATGCAGCTTTTCCCATAAAAAAAAGATTCAACCTCTTTTTTCTTCTGCTGCCATTCGAAAGAAAACAGCCCACAAAGACCCAGAGATGTGCGGCGGTAGAATAGAGTTTAACATCTTGGCTCCTTTGGTTCATCTCAATTACTTTCTGCACTAAAATGACCATGAACTCTTCAACTTGACGTCACATGACAATTGTGTTAAAATAAATGATCGAGATTCATTGTGCTGCTCTGCCGCTGCTACACAACCCTGTGGAGTTAAATGGCACCACGGGAGTTGTTTTGAATGTAGTCTTAAAGTGAGATTTAACGGAATCTGTTCCATGTGTGAATCGTAGTTATTTCTTTCTGCATGGGAAAAGGCAGCCAAGTAGCGTCACCTCATGCCTGCAGCAGTCCAGAGTGTGAATCTGAGTTTTTGTGATTTCAGCCCAGAATCACAGCTGTGACATCAAGTAGAATAACAGGAAACGCTGTTTTTGTTGGCGCTACACTTTCTCGCCAGTAGGTGCTGCTAAACCCCGCACGCTGGCCCCTTTAAAGCCGAGAGAAATTCCAAAGAAAAGCAGCTTCTCCACCGACAAACCCTCTCCAAATCCACCGCAATATAATAATTCCACGTCCCGCCTTTCTCCTCCCAGGAGCCCAAGTCCTCCAGCCAGCTGATGCAGGAGTGGGGCCTGGAGGACGTCCAGTACGGCTTCACCGAGGACGACTACAAGACCATCACCAACTACAAGGCTTTCAGCCAGTTCCTCAGGCGAGTGGAAAACTGGAAGGATAAAACTAAACAAACAAAAAACAAAAAGCCCTTCCCTCGCCGCACGCCGTGGCAGACCCTGGTTTACACGCCAGCCCGACACGCCCCCTTCAGGCCTTCCTTCTCCCCGCGGCCAGATCAAATTCCGCCGCCTTGTTCGGGAGCCCAGAAAAAAAGAAAATCTGGGCCGGCGGCGGCAGAGATCCCTCCTCACCTGGGGGCCGTCTGGCTCGCGCGCCGTCAGAGCGGAGCTCAGAGCTCCCCCGCCGTGCCCCCCCCCTCCCCACCCCCACCCCGCACACCCCTTCCCCCTCCCCTCCCCCGACTGGATGTTGTGCGACAGCCGCGAGGCTCTGGGACTCGGAGCGCTGACCCGCTCTCTTTCACAGGCCAACGTTCCGAACCTCAAGCTGCTGCCTGACAAATCGCACAACATGACACGCGGCGCAGCTTTAGCAGTGGGGGAGGTTGACACTTGAGGGGCAACTGGAAACAGTAACCCCCCCCGCCCCCCCACCTTGCTCCCCACTCCCGGCGAAGTCAAAAATTGCATCAACGGGAATCACGAGCGTGACACAATAAAGCCGGCGCCGTTTTGTCTTTTGCTCGCTCAGGCCTCTGATCGCCAAGAAGAACCCCAAGATCCCCATGTCCAAGATGATGACGGTCCTGGGGGCCAAGTGGCGCGAGTTCAGCGCCAACAACCCCTTCAAAGGCTCGTCTGCCACCGCTGTGGCCGCCGCCGTGGCCGCCGCCGTGGAGACCGTGACGGTGGCGCAGCCGACGTCCGTGGGCGGCAGCCAGCTCAGCTCGCAGCTGGGGCCAATCAAGAAAGCCAAGACCAAAGAGGGGAAGGGTAAGGATCAGGCAGCCGTTTTGTTTTGGGGTTTTTTTTTTTTTTTTTTTTTGAAGTGCGAGCGGCGGGAACGCAGCGGCCGACGGTGAACTGATGTCCGAGGCCTGGTCTTTGTGTCCCAGGACCAGGAGTTCGGAAGAGAAGCAAGAGTGTGAAGGAGGCGAAGAAGAAGCCCAAGCCCAAGAAGACCAAATCAAAGTCGGGCCAGAGCGGGAAGAAGAAGAAAGCGTCCTCGGTAGGTGACCTTCTCCCGGTTAGAGCTCCTCCGTCCTGCAGACCTGCAGCCTCATGCAGCCCCTCTGCTTGGGTTTTTCTTCCCCAGAGTGAAGAGGACTTCCTGGAGGAGTCCGACTTTGATGACATCAGCATCCACAGTGCCTCTGTGCTTTCTGATACCTTGGCGGCCGCCACCAAGAAGAAGGCCCGGGGTGGGCGGAAGAAGAGAAAAAGTATGTTTACCGTCTGTGCTCACCTGGACTTTTCTTCTTGTCTTTTCTTGGGGTTTGTTTTAGAGGATTGACATTTACAAATAGCAAAATCTGAAAGTTCAGCTATAGTTTAAGCAGTTTACAATGATTGAAAGGAACTTCTATGTGCACCACAGAGAGTTGAGCACAAGGGAGCCATCAGAAAACTACTTTATTAATATACTTTCAATTCAATTCAATAGATGTTACTAAATCTTGCACATTAAAGTTAATAAAAAAAAGTCTGACTGTGCCTTAAACTCCATCCGAGGCCACAATTATTTTCTGAGTAAAATTAAACCATCTTCTCCAAAAAGGCAGGATTTACTGAGAAACCGAGAAAATTTGTTTGTGTCCTTTTTTAATTCGGCAAGTTTTGCAAAGGCTTGTGGAATACATGCGCAAATGAAACTGCACTCTGACTGACTAACATTTGAACAGTGCCTCTGTTCGCGCTATTGACTTTCAGCCCAATGAACGTGTTTAAACGTTCAACACGCCTCATTAAGCGGTCTCCACGGCCCCTGACGCTGATTTCCTCTCATCAGCTTCCCGACTCTCGTGAGCTTTTTGTTTGCGTTGGACCGCCTTCACTTCACTTCGCTCTTTCCTTCCCTTCGCCAGAGGAGGATGGCGACGGCTACGAGACCGACCACCAGGACTACTGCGAGGTTTGCCAGCAGGGGGGAGAGATCATCCTGTGTGACACCTGCCCCAGAGCGTACCACCTGGTGTGCCTGGACCCCGAGCTGGAGAAGGCTCCCGAGGGCAAATGGAGCTGTCCCCACTGCGTGAGTGAAAAGGTTAATCTGCTCATTGCGGATGATGTGGCGGATCAGGAGTCCGAGGACGATTCAGCTTTGTGGTTAATGGAGAAAGCCACACAGTGGCCCAGTGTTGCCTTCTGTGGCCCTGCACATTTGATGGTGGTTTTATGTTTAAAGGGATATTTTGTTTGCTTTACTGTTTTGTTGGTGATTTCTGATGACAGTTTCTCATTCACGTCACTGTTCTAGGGTTTCACAGAGCGAGTGAATTCTGCTCAATAGATGCACATGTTAGTCTCAGATTCCAGATTTTAAAAAAATCCACATGGTGCTTGTGTGCTGTCACCCAGACATCCAAAAGAGACGCTGTCCAATTTCTTTTCAAAATGGCAACATTATCTGTGTTTTTGTTTTTATGGTTTGGCTAACTCTTACTTATCACTGTAGCTTTAGGCAGGTGGGTTTGAGTTTGTGTCAGCACAGGCTGGATTGTGAAGACGTGACAGCAAGAAATCCTCTATGCTGGAATCGTCTCGAATTTTCTTTTTTCTTTTGTACTCTTGTATTTGAATGTAATTATTTTCCCTCTGTGTAACTCCATATTGGTTGCGTAGGTTGTACGAAATGTGGGTAACCATCCCCTTAAACACATTGATACAGAATTACTCTTATTTTTACATTTACTTTTACGTATTTTAAAAAATCTTTTCGCTTCTGGGTCCTTCGTTGTGCCGTTGGTTGTGTGGCGTGTTCGCGAAAGGCTGCTCAGCGTTTGGGAGTCGTGGAACTTTTCACAGACATCTTGTGTAACAGTGAAAACTAACACACAACAAAGCTGTGATCTGGCAGCCTTTTGCTCTCGCCGTCCCAATATGTTAATACAACAAAAAGACACTGCAAGAACGGTCTGATATTATCCCTTACAAAAAACAACCACAACAAACGAGCCCAGCCGGCTGCGCAAAATGAATTGAGACGGTGTCGAGGCCTTGACCAGGTGTGCGTGTACGCCTCCCCCCCTACAGGAGAAGGAGGGTATCCAGTGGGAGGCCAAAGACGAGGACGAGGAGGAAGAGGAGGCAGCGGGCGAGGAGGAGGACGACCACATGGAGTTCTGCCGAGTGTGTAAAGACGGAGGGGAGCTGCTGTGCTGCGACACCTGCCCGTCCTCCTACCACATCCACTGCCTGAACCCGCCGCTGCCCGAGATACCCAACGGGGAGTGGCTGTGCCCGCGCTGCATGGTGAGCTCGACAGTAGAAAAGAAGTGGCGTCTATAGAAAGCTGAGTCCGATTGGAAAACTGCACAGCGACCAACAGAAACTTGCAAACGCCCTTCTTCAATGTGATTCGCCGTAATTATTCCACTTTTGTTAACGTCACTGCAAGGACCGTTACGAGTTGATTTTCAACTTGCGCCACCTTGAACTGACGATGCGTCGACAGAGCGCCCGGCATGGAGCTGCATCTGTTGTTTTACGCTGCTGTGAGATGACGGCAGCTCGGTACCTATGGCAACGTGGGTTATAATCTGGATGCGTCATCCTTGCCTCTGCCTGCGTTGGGCGCCACCAGTAAATGACTTTTGCAGTCGTTATTCAAATTGAATCTGCGATGACAGCATCCGTCCATCCGCATCTCCTGTGCTGGAGGTGGCTGGAGGGGAGGCGCCCATCCCAGCCATCCCGGAAGTGAAGCTGATGCTCTATAATAAGTGGTGGTAACTTTAAAAAGTACCAAACTGACAGGGAAGTCTATATTTTCTAAACGATCAGGCTATCTAGATCTAATGACCTTTGTTTTTCATCCTCACGCGACGCACGGCAAGTGGTTTTGGTTTTTGAGTTCATTAGTTTATTCATTCATTTTAGACATTTTAGACATAAGTTCAGGACCCAGGACGTAATTTAACGTTCACTATATGGACAGCAGCATAAGCAGCCCTCTGTTCTACATTTAAGTCTATTGAAACTTTAGAATAATTGGATGCATAACTACACAACAGCATATATCTTTATACTTATGCATGTTTATATTTGTGTCATATACTTATGCATGTCTGTATTTCTATATTTGAATTATTTATTAATATAAATCATAGATTTATATTATGAGGGCTCGGTATGTATTTGGTTGCTCACCCTGCGGCTCACTTGTATGCCACTCTGATTACTTCTATCTCTGTCTGTCTCTCTCTCTACATTTTATTTGTATTTCCTTCCACCTCAACCGGTCAATGCAGATGAGCGCCCTCTAGAGGCCAGATCTAGCTTTGGTTTCCTTCCCACAGGGGAGTTTTTCCTGGCCTCTGTCGCACCTTGCTTGCTCTGCAGGGTTCCGTTGGTTTTCTTTTGATTGTTCAAAGCGCTTTGAGACCCCCTTGGTTGTGATTTAGCGCAGTACAAATACAAGTTGATTGATTGATTGATTAGTAAGGTAAAAGGCCCATTGTTATTACAAATAGATCAGTTGCACTTACTGCATATCACAGCACCTGCAGCTCTTGCGAGCACCTGTCAGCCGTGTGTTGACATTGCATTGTCCCTACATTACAGACGCGCTGATCTTGCTCTTTCTCCTCCCTTGGCTTTAACTGCTTATCGACCGTATTTGCTATCATGCGTTGACAACACTTCCCCCTGTGTCTCCCCCTCCCTCAGTGCCC
Source organism: Nelusetta ayraudi (assembly GCF_046127955.1). Lineage (NCBI taxonomy): Eukaryota > Metazoa > Chordata > Actinopteri > Tetraodontiformes > Monacanthidae > Nelusetta > Nelusetta ayraudi. The sequence continues at coordinate 7,261,419 of NW_027466067.1, read as the reverse complement.
CCCCCTCAAAGGCAAGGTCCAGAAGATCCTGCACTGGACGTGGGGCGAGCCGCCGCTGCCAGCCGAGATGCCTCCAGGGCCGGACGGCAAGCCAAACGACCCGCTGACCAACCCCCCCCTCAAGGGCCACCCAGAGAGGGAGTTCTTTGTCAAGTGGGCGGGCCTTTCCTACTGGCACTGCTCCTGGGTCAGCGAGCTGCAGGTGAGACAGCAGAGAACTGGGCCCAGTCCCAGGATGAGGGACGTTTTTGGTTCGCTTTGGCCACTGGAACGTGTCGTCTTTGAGAGAGTAAAAGAAAAAAAAAGTGGAACGAGCGACTCTTGGCCAGCAGAGTTTCCACTGGACTCGTCTGTCATCCTTTATTCATGATTCCTCTTTTGGCAGTTTCAGCAGTCGGTCAAGAAACGTGTGGATCGAACGAAGGCGCGTGTTTTATCGCCCTCAAACTAATTGGCGAGCAAGGCCGAGCGCTCCAGTCAAAGTGACATTTAATTTGCAGGTGTTTAAACAATTAAGTACTTAAAAACATGACGGCATCCCTTAATTTATTTCTTATCCTGGTCTTAATCCATTCTGGAACACAAAAGCACCTGATCTAATCAGCATCAATACCACGGAAAGAATTTATGCTGGCGTTTTCAGAGGGGAAGCTCTTCGCCAGAGGGTTGAAACTGAGCGGAATTGATCGCTTTTTGCCTCTCTCTCCCTCTCTCTCTCTCTCTCGCTGTGTGTGTGTGTGTGTGTGTGTGTGTGTGTGCGCGCGCCGGTGCAGTTGGAGCTGTACCACACCGTCATGTATCGGAACTACCAGCGCAAGAACGAAATGGACGAGCCGCCGCCGTTCGACTACGGCTCCGGCGAGGAGGAGCTCAACAGCGAGAAGAGGAAGAGCAAAGACCCCCAGTACGCCGTGATGGAGGAGCGCTTCTACCGCTACGGCATCAAGCCGGAGTGGATGGTCATCCACCGGATACTCAACCACAGGTGGACGCCCACGCTCGGCTCTTGATCTTCCACCGGGTTTTCACTCGAGTTTGTTTCACGCATCGGAAGTTTTTGATAGAAAAACATTTCAAAAAGACAGCGTACAGTATGTCCGGACCATGTAGGCCTTCTTCAGGGCAGATAACAGCAACCTGCGGAGGGCGACATTGCCGAAACATGTTGGCATTTTGAACTATAAAGCCATGATCTAATAAAGGCTTTTTATATATATTTCATTGTCCTCAAGTGCCTCGGCCCTTTTGAAATGTTTCCCTAACTTTTTGATCCCCATGCCGAAGAGCAGTACACTTCTTGTTTCCCACACCCAGCAGCACTCCATGCACTTGTAATTTGACATAAGTTTTTGATGTCTGCCTTCCCCCCTTGATTTTAAATGTCCAAGATTACTCATCTGAGCCACTATATTAAAACCATATGGAATTGTGTTGAATTTGGTGTAATGAAAAGTATCATAAAGTTGTCTCCCTGGATTTCGGATTTTAGGCTCTCACCAATAAGGTGTCCTGTTTTGACTTTCCATGTTCTCCCCGTCCTTCAAAGACGTGCAAGTTCAATGAACTGGCTCCTCTACGTTGTCCTTATGTGTGGGTGGGGGTGGGAGAGCTTGTTTGTTCCTCAGTGCCACAAACTGCCGACTTGTTGGTAGAAAATGGATGAGAGGATTGTTTTTTTTTTTGTTGTTGTTTGTTTCGCATTCTACTATTCTCTAAGGAAATACCCAAAACCCTGAATGCCTCACATACCCAACTCACCAAGTGCAATTTGTCAAAAAATATTCACGTCCAAGTAACTCCAGCATGATCTTCAAGACGGTAATGAAAGCGGCCGCCTGGGATCAATTCCCTTCTCATGGTGACATCATGGAAAACTAAGCAAATGTGTGATCTGATCCAGGCCAGTGTTTGAACATTTCCTGTCAAGGTTGTCACCCTGTAAAGAACCTCACATTGCAGAAGGAAACTGTCCCTCCTTCAATAGTTCAAGAGTCTCGGGAAACCTCAGTGAAAACTACCACACTGACCTCTGCTTCCTCCCCGCAGCTTCGACAAAGATGGTGATGTCCATTACCTGATCAAGTGGAGGGACCTGCCCTACGACCAGTGCACGTGGGAGATGGATGATTTTAACATCCCCGATTACAACAGCCATAAAGCCTCTTACTGGGACCACAGGTCAGTTAACAGCTTCCAGTCAGTTTGGCGGTGCTTACGGCCAGTATGTGACGCTGTCCTCTGATGTCTGCGGTTTGTCCCGTCCCACCGCCTCCATCACTTGCCAGGGAGCAAATACTAGGGGAGGACCAACGCCCCCTGGTGGTGAAGAAAGGCAAGAAACTGGAGGAGGACCATCCGAAGAGGGAGGTCCCTCCTGATGCTCCCATCATAGACGTAAGCACGGAAGTGTAGGTCTACTATGTGATGTGTGATGGTTTAAAGGCCCAGTGCGTAAAATTTTGAAGGGATCTATCAGCATAACAAACAGTCACATCATTTTTTTTTGTTTATTTTTTTTCAGTGAGTCAGTCACGTAAATTAACAACAAATAACTTTTTTTTCCCCATCCTCTAATAAAATAACTCGTTAAAATTTTGTAAAAGAACAGGTTCACTTGCAAGAATGTTACCATATTTTGCCTTAATAGTTACAGCCATGACATAAATCTCATCAGGGTTTGGTGATTTTACCCTAAAGCTGTTGGGACATCGGAAAATATTGACCTTGTTTGCAGTTTGCTTTCCTTGAGAATGGGTGCCATTAAATTTTACACAATAGACCTTTGACCTTCCAACCGTTTATTTGTTTCTTTTGTTTGTTTATGACTTTCCCCCGTGCCTCTGATACCAGCCCACCATCAAGTTCGAACACCAGCCGTGGTACATCAACGCCACCGGGGGGACGCTGCACCCGTACCAGCTGGAGGGCCTGAACTGGCTGAGGTTCTCCTGGGCTCAGGGCACCGACACCATCCTGGCCGATGAGATGGGCCTCGGGAAGACGGTGCAGACAATCGTGTTCCTTTACTCTCTCTACAAAGAGGTGAGCCTTGGCACTCTGACATACTGTTGAATGTCCTGGCAGTTGCCAGGAAATACATGAATTCAAAGCTGCAAAATCCCCTTGTTCAAGTATCTAGGGACAGCGCTCAGTTTTTATGATGAAGTTCTAGAGACTTTTCTTAAATTTAGTATTATTACCTTTTTGTTTTTGCAACCTTATACACAGTTACACACTGTGTTAAAAAAAAATTTTTTTGCGTTTTTTCTGACTTTTGGCTTGTGAGTGCCCTCCTTCAAGTGCTTCTTCAGAAATTGTATAATTTAATTTAAATATAAGACAGTTTCCTCTTTGGTTTTGTATTTAGGAGTCTGTCTCCAGTCGCTGTCGTCTTTGTCAAGTTCTTTTTGCGAACAGACAAGAAAAAACATCCAATAACTGGACTTATTGAATCTTTGCGGCCTAAAATTGCTTAAATATTTGTTGTCTTCAGTTTTCCGTATTTAAATGTTTCCTGGAATTGTCTAATCCCAAGTCACATTTCAACAAATTTTCCATTTGTTGGATGGTTTAAATGGAAAAAAGGCACAACTGGGGACCTCCAGCATTAACACATTATTCTTTCTGTCTACTCCAATTTGACATTGTCATACATCAGGGATTTTTTAAAAAACATTTGCAGCTGCCTTTTACTATCTGAGATTGGCTTTGGGAAAGCAGATCCCAAAACCCGAAGAGTGTTTCGATAAAACATCTAGGATTTATCGTAAAGGCCATGAAGCAGCCGTATGTTATCATCTGACAAATGACAACCAGGCACTTTCAGCCCTTAAAGAGTTGTGGAAAATGGACTCGAACCATTTATGGGTTGAAGATGAGCATGGCAGGATGTTTAAAGAGGTGAAAATAATGTGTAAGGGGTTCCAAGGTGCGCCTAATTTAATTTTGGATCACTCATCGGCTGTTCTGGACCCTTCCAGAATATTGAGACTGGGTCTAAGATTGAGGAAGTCTGAGGAAGGTCACCGGCTCTGCGATTTATGGTCTTGTAGTAAAGTTCAAGAATTTGGCACTAGGCTATCCAACAATATGTGTGAGGTTTAAGATACTCAGCACCTGTGAAGTGACAGGTTTGTTTGGACTTTTATCTTGTTTGAGACTGTTATTGATTTGAACGGTGGCAGCAACTGGCCAGTTGTGCAAGTGATGGCAGGGTGTTGAGGAAGTGGTGGTTATCTTGGGTATGGATTTCTTTTATGAATTGAAAAAAAACAAAACGTTTTTGGACAGCGATGTGATGCTCTGCTTATTAGTCCTCGGGAAAAACACAATTTTCTGTGCACGGAAAAAGCAGCATTACGACATGTAGAGTAGGAAGTGACATCACAGTGTGTTGTTTTCTTGCTCCTTGTTTATTGGCTGGTTACATGAACATATCAGTGCATGCGGATCTCTTCTTCCTCCCTCGCTATTGGAACCATTACCCTCCTCTGTGTAGTAGCCTAAATCTTTGATTACAGGACAGCAGGACAAAATCTAAGAAATTCTAAGATGATCACCTGATGTTTGTTTCACTATATTCTTGTTTGATGTGCGGAGTTCTAGTACTGCATTGTCAGTCTTTGCATATTTTGTTGTTAACGCCTTTGTAGATTATGTACTGTAAGTACTTCTTAGAGAGAAGTGGACAATAAGGCCGTGTCTTCCTCAGGGTCACTCCAAGGGGCCGTTCTTGGTGAGCGCGCCCCTGTCCACCATCATCAACTGGGAGAGGGAGTTTGAGATGTGGGCGCCAGATTTCTACGTGGTGACCTACACGGGGGACAAGGACAGCCGGGCCATCATCAGGGAGAACGAGTTCACCTACGAGGACAGCGCTGTGAAATCGGGACGCAAGGTGTTCCGCATGAAGGTACGGCAGGAGGTTCTGTCAAGCGGGCGGCCTCTAGGAGCTTTTTACAAAGCTTTCACCCGGGGGCTTAATTTGTGCCACCACGGCTCCATCCCGTCGTTAAACTGGTCAGCCGTAATTATGCATCTCTTTCCCCTCTGCAGAAAGACACTCCCATCAAATTCCACGTGCTGCTGACGTCCTACGAGCTGATCACCATCGATCAGGCCATCCTGGGCTCCATCACGTGGGCCTGCCTGGTGGTGGACGAGGCCCACAGGTTAAAGAACAACCAGTCAAAGGTAAAGCAGCACATTTCTTCACAGCCAGGTGCACTTAAATCTCGAGAAAGCGGGACAAACTCATTAAATGTTTCTTCTTCTGTCCAGTTTTTCCGAATTCTAAACGGGTACAAGATCTACTACAAGCTGCTGCTGACCGGGACGCCGCTTCAGAACAACCTGGAAGAGCTGTTTCACCTGCTGAACTTCCTCACCCCGGAACGCTTCAAGTGAGTCTGCTCCTCCACTTGCATTTTTTTTCCTTTAACACATCAAAGACGCTCCCTTCGTAAGACCGAAAGTCAGGCACGAGCCGCGGCGCTGAAGTGTGGGATCTAAATCAAAGATCAGTTTAATCTCCACCCGCCTGTGGTTAATTCCTCTTCCTGAATCGTGACCTGCACAGCAACCTGGAGGGCTTCCTGGAGGAGTTTGCCGACATCTCCAAGGAGGACCAGATTAAAAAGCTTCATGACCTGCTGGGCCCTCACATGCTCAGGAGGCTGAAGGCTGACGTCTTCAAGAACATGCCTGCAAAGACGGAGCTGATCGTCAGGGTGGAGCTCAGCCCCATGCAGAAGTGAGTAATGGGTGAAGGCTGATGTTTGTCTGCAGGCCTGGGTTGCCAGGTCTGTGAGACAGAAATAAACCAGCCCAGCGGCACTTAAAAAACATTCCCAAAAACATCTGCCCAACTCCAGAGCTAAAAATATGCTCCTACCAAACCAAGAGTCTCATTTGATTCCAACATTATTGCTATGGTCATAAATGCTGCAATATCTGAAAAATAACACTACAGATACCCAGTGTCAGTATTACAGTCAGTATTTAATCATATAGAGTTTATTGCCAAAAATACAAAAGGGTCTTGCGTCATGCATTGGCTGTAGTTAATGTGCAAAACAGAACAAAATCATGTACTTCCAATAAACAGCCTGTCTTTTTCCTGTTTCTGTCTCCACTGATCAACCTGCAGGAAATATTACAAGTTCATATTGACCCGGAACTTTGAGGCTCTGAACTCCAAAGGTGGAGGCAACCAGGTGTCCCTGCTCAACATCATGATGGACCTGAAGAAGTGCTGCAACCATCCCTACCTGTTCCCCGTGGCTGCGGTGGTAAGGCGGCAGGCGTTCAGCAAGGCTAGGCTGGGCGCACCAGGGGGCGCTAAGCGCCATACAGTTTGAAGGCCAGATCGACTGAACCGACTCGCTTAATAACTCCAGTTTTAAAGATGTTTACTGGGACCTTAATCCTCTACTGTAGCTCCACCACTGGTTGGCTTCAAACCTGTGGTTATATGTTTCAAAGTAGCTTCATGCAATATTCCAAAAACCAAACCAAGACACAACCAACAGCGGCAGAAAGTGGCTCCACAGCGCCCCCTGTGTGTCCTGCTCTTCTGGTCGGACATGTAAAGCTATTGTTGGCTGACGTGTGCGATTTGCCGCTACAGGAAGCTCCCGTCTTACCCAACGGCTCGTATGACGGCAACCTGCTGGTGAAGTCCTCAGGAAAATTGACGCTGCTCCAGAAAATGCTGAAGAAGCTGAAGGATGAAGGACACAGGGTTCTGATTTTCTCTCAGGTAACGGTCCAAATCGGAGGTCGCGTCTGAAAGCGGGTACTGTGGAGACTGTTGTCAAGTTTTTAAAGTTTTGCCGACTCGGTGCCGCCACCTGGAGGAGACATTTCCTCGTATGATTCAGCATGATTGAAGAAACAATCAGACTAACAGCAGCTTATAGATATGTTGGTTTTACAGGTTTTTTTCTTGTTCTATTGTCCTTCCACAGATGACAAAGATGCTGGACCTGCTGGAGGATTTTATGGAGTTTGAAGGCTACAAGTACGAGCGCATCGACGGTGGGATTACCGGTGGCCTCAGGCAGGAGGCCATCGACCGCTTCAACGGTGAGCTTCCCACTCCCACAATCAAAACAAATGTCCAGCCACTGCTTTGCATCGTTGCCGTGTTTATGGTGGTCGTCACGGTGACCTCACTGCTTCCTGGTCTGCCGTCGCAGCGCCCGGCGCCCAGCAGTTCTGCTTCCTGCTGTCGACGCGAGCCGGAGGTCTCGGTATCAACCTGGCGAGCGCAGACACGGTCATCATCTACGACTCGGACTGGAATCCTCACAACGACATCCAAGTACGCCTGCTGGCCTCGTACCAAATGACACAAATAAGATCATCCCGGCCTGGGAGGTTGTCGACATTTGCGGCTGCACCAAAACCCCACAAGAGGCTATAATCACATACTGTGTTATAGTATAGTATATTGCTGTTTTTCCTAAAGAACCTGCCAAGTAAGGGCCCATCTCTGACCTTTTAACCTATCACAACACTCAGGGAGTTCCTAGTATCATCTACTGCAAATATATATAGTGGTGAAGAAAAAGTGTTTGCACACCTCATGCATTTGTTAATATGTTGCGTTAAGAATCACTCTTAAGCCTCCAGGTGCAATTTTTCAGTTTCGTCACCCACAACACACTTTCTCTCTTTTGCTTTGTTTGCACAGGTCAAAATTGGATATTTTAGCAGGATGATGATAAACAGAAGAAAAATGATTTGCTTTGGTTTGCGTCTGTCTGATGCAGCCAAACCTTTTAAAACACAAATAAGATTTTTCCACAAATATTTCCTGATGCTGTTTGAGATTATTTAAAATGTTCAGGGTGCATGAAAACCTTTTTCTTTTCTTTTTTTTCTTTTTTTTACTGTTGTACTAGTACACAAAAATACTGATAGGTATGTGAAGACCAGCAACAGTTGTAGTTGTTTTAATAGAACATTAAAACCTTATATCTGTGAATCTCTCACTCGTAAGGCCTTCAGCAGAGCTCACCGCATCGGCCAGAACCGGAAGGTGATGATATACCGCTTTGTGACGCGGGGTTCAGTGGAGGAGCGAATCACTCAGGTGGCAAAGAGGAAAATGATGCTGACCCACCTGGTGGTGCGGCCCGGCTTGGGCTCCAAAACCGGCTCCATGTCCAAACAAGAGCTGGACGACATCCTCAAGTTTGGCACAGAGGAGCTCTTCAAGGACGAGATGGAGGCCGCGAGAGCCATGGGTAGGATATCGAAGCCGCCGCAGCTTGAGCTGAAACGCGATGGGACTAAAACTCCCTCATCAACAGGCGACAACAAGGACGGCGAGGAGGGGAACGTGATCCACTACGACGACGACGCCATCTCCAAGCTGCTGGACCGCAGCCAGGACGCCACGGAGGACACGGAGATCCAGAACATGAACGAGTACCTGAGCTCGTTCAAGGTGGCCCAGTATGTGGTGAAGGAGGAGGAGGGGGAGGTGAGAGCACGGCAGCCGAGCGATTGGTTCCTTCTTCGAGTAATAATGTGGGTCTGAAAATGTTAGCACAGCCTCATTCAGCACAGGGGTTAGTGATGAATTGGTGAAATTTCAAATGAAACCAGGTTATTAAAAAAGAATAATCGATACAACACCAGGAAAACATACATTGAGCCCTTTGTTTGCAGCCAGCGCCAGAGTTTTAGCCTCCTGCTAAACCTGATGCTGTGTTGGAACTTCCACATGTTTGGAAGGGGAGAAAAACAATGCAGCCGAACAGAGGCACCCAACTGGGGGTGGGGGGTGGGGGGGTGATGTCAATAAACCTAACATGTTCCCTTTGTGATGTCACAAAGGGCTCAGCCAGCGTGTATCAATCAATTCCAAAAGCGAAAGGGAATTTTGTCTCACGGTGGATCTTCCATCACTCGCCTTCAGCATCACTGCAATGTGCTTTTGTTACTTGTCAACACAAATCAAGTTACATGGAACAGTTTGAATCAGGCTTTAAGAAGACGTCATTAGAGGCCAGCAGCACACTTAATTTTAAACACCCTGTACGGCTCAACAATAAGTTTGGTAAATATTTAATGATGCAATAAAGGGGTTTCTAAACTTTGTGAGTCCCCAAGGATAACTAAACGTGCTATAAAGCTGTGAAACCACCAGGAGCCACAGCCGTGTCGCTAAAGGCCTTGTTACTGTGTGTGAGGGCCCTGTAAACACACTGTACACCACTGATTTATAATGTGTGAAAGTGCAAAATCCGCATTCAGAGACGCACTAAAGTCTCCATGTCTGAACGGCACCGCTAATTCCTCCTTTCAGTTTTTAGGTCAGTCTGTGTGCGCGTGCCTGTTTTTCTTTTTCCCTTTGAACAATCATGTCAGTCAACGAGGACGTGTGACTGTGTGTAGGAGGAAGTGGAGCGGGAGATCATCAAGCAGGAGGAGAACGTGGATCCAGACTACTGGGAGAAGCTCCTCCGCCACCACTACGAGCAGCAGCAGGAGGATCTGGCTCGCAACCTCGGCAAGGGCAAGCGCATCCGGAAGCAGGTCAACTACAACGACACAACGCAAGAAGATCAAGGTGGGTTTTACAGACGCGCGCACACGCAAACGCACACTCAAGCAGCCTCAAAAAAAAAACATTCCGTGGTGTGCAAACCCTCATCCAAATAAATTGAAAACTCTCCTTGGAGCATTTTAGCGCTTGCAACAATTCAAAATTAAGTGCAGTAAAGATAATATTTAGAAGAGAGATGGATCATAGTGAAAAAAAACAAAAAAAACAAAGGTTTTTAAAAATTTTCTGAGCCTTTTTGCCATGGTGCAAAATCCTTGTGCAGGTCAGCAGCTTTTGTAGCATAAACCCGAGGCTCCCTGTAAACCGTGAGGGGGCAAAATGAAGCTCGGTCTCTTTAGCAAATTACCAATTAACACGGTCCATCAGCGGCGGAATTAATGAGCGCATTCAGTAAATTCTGCCAGTCTCAGCAAGAGCCGTTGACCTCAATTAAATCTGTTTTATACTTGCCCAAAGCGCGCTCCTTTTCAAGTGCTTTTCAAAAGTTGGATTTGAAAAAAAAAAAAGAAACTGTAGCTCAACAGTCTATCTGTCCGCTGTCTCTGTGCTCAAAGTTCAACAGTCGTCGACGAGGAGAGCGCAAAGATTGGAGCGCCCCGCGCGGCTGAGAGCACTCACTGAGTTTAAATTGATAGTCTGGCAAAGTAGCGACCTCTCACCTCACTCTCTGAGGACCGCAGTGGTACAGTATGTGCACGGCACGCCCCAGTGGTCTGGAGTAATCCGCAGTGCCGTGGCGCCCTCGGGTGGCCACCAGTGGAAGCGAATGCAATGTGCTGTGTCTCTTTGATGTGTGGGCTCAGAATGGCAGAATGATCTTTCAGACAATCAGTCGGAGTACTCCGTGGGGTCCGAGGACGAGGACGAAGACTTCGAGGAGAGGCCTGATGGTAAACCTTGAGGTTTTTGTTTTTTTTGACTCAGTCTCTTCTGCTTTCTGAGGATCCTAAAAATCCTTTGTGTCAACGCTTCAGGTGGACGCAGACACTCCCGTCGGCAGCTGAAGAACGAGAAGGACAAACCTCTGCCGCCCCTCCTGGCGCGAGTCGGGGGCAGCATCGAGGTACGGCCCACACCGTGTCTCTAGAACTCAGAGCCGGACCTCCTCAGTGAGGCAGCATTGTTCACATCTCCTGCATCCACGACGACGTGGTCTCCCCGCAGGTCCTCGGGTTCAACGCCCGCCAGAGGAAAGCCTTCCTCAACGCCATCATGCGCTGGGGCATGCCTCCGCAGGACGCCTTCAACTCTCACTGGCTGGTTCGAGACCTGCGAGGAAAGAGCGAGCGCGAGTTCAGGTAGAGCTCCGACATCCAGAGGCCTCTCGAAGATCTTTGTTCAAACAAAAAAGAGGATGCTACAGATCCCTCCAGTGTAAAAGCAAAATATGAAGTGACAGTCCAGGGAGAGCATATATACAATATATACGATAGTGTTGTAGTCAAGACTGCACCAACCGAGACCAAGACATTATCAGGACTAGAGAGAATCAAGATTGAGACAAGACCAAGGCACATATAAAAAGAAAAATAACAACAAAACAGAAAAAAATGACAAGTCAAGTTTGCTTCTAAAACAGCAGCGTCTCTTTTCAGCGAGGTATCTTTTAATCATTTTTCTTCAACATTTTGCTGCTTTGCCAACTATTTTGAACCATTTTCAAAAAAAACAACAACTGTGCTTCAAAATAACAAAGTAAATGAACTAGGAATAAGTGGGCAGGGTGTCACTCTGGGTGTCACAAACAGAGCTTCAAAAGGCAGCAGCTGGATTCTTCTCCATTATTATCGGTCATTGTCGCGTTGGCTGAGTCTTGACCGGTCTTGATCGAAAAATCCCGAGTCCGCCCAGTCCGAGACCGAGACAAGACAGAGAGAAAAGGCCTCAGAGTCCGAGACGAGACCGAGACCCTTGAAGAGTTGTCCTGAGACTGATCTTGAGACCAAGACCAATCTTGAGTACTGCAACACTTATATACAATGATCTACAGGGTTATTGTTGGATAAACATATATGTGAATATGAAAATATAGAGGGTGGTTTAACTATTAAAGTTCTAATCATCCATGCATCTAAACTGCATCAATGATGGGACATGGTCTCCCATTGAAATGAGTCCTGAGTCTTGGATCCAGCTTCCTCAAGGGATGCTTACAACTAAAGGGCTGTACGTTTGGATTGGAAGTTTACCTGGTGAGCCTTTTCAACAGCTTGTAAAACACATACCTCATGTCTGCAGAAGTTAAAGCGATAAATAAATAAACCCCACTGTGTTTCCAAGTGCCTCCGCTGTTGTGAGACTTGCACTCCGAGAGGCTTCTTCCGCCCGTGCCATTTAATCACTTTTTCCTCCGTGTACCATTAAGTGCTTTTCTTTGTCAGGGCCTACGTGTCTCTGTTCATGAGGCATCTGTGCGAGCCTGGGGCGGACGGCGCGGAGACCTTCGCCGACGGCGTCCCGCGTGAGGGGCTGTCTCGCCAGCACGTTCTGACCAGGATTGGAGTCATGTCCCTTGTCAGGAAAAAGGTAGCGGTTACTCAGCCGCAGATGCCCGGGAGTGGCTATAGCAAGACATTAGCTGAACGGTCCAAAGTCAAATGAAAGCGACTGGTCAACCACTGCATGTGGTCCAGTCCTAAGATACATTATCTTTTATTAAACCTGAAGAAAACAAGTCAAACAGGTGTCTTTGTGTCAAGTTAACCAACAGCGGGTTAGTTTTGAACAAGGTGCTAATATACTACATGCAAATCAAACAACCTAGCGAGTAGACAAATTTTGGCTTACTTTAATTTTTTACAATTTTGTGGCAGCTTTTCATTTTTAAGCTATGTAAAAATATGGGTCAAGTCATTCATTTGCTTGTTGACACCTAACACTATCTCTGCAAGCGGGTTTTGTTGATCTGCAGCTACTGCTGTGTTGCGTGACTAAAACCTCACAAAGCCAATGCTTTTAAGGTTTATTCAGATTCCAATTAATTTCCTCTCAACGCAGATGACTTCAGTTTCTAGCCAGCCTAAATTTGGAAGAGTGCGACTTATCTGTAATGAACATAATTTTGCTCAACAAGCTCACCATGCCACGTGGGCAGGGTTTTCATTTAAAGTCCTGTACAAAAAAAAAAAAAAAATGTTTTCCTGCAGGTGCAAGAGTTTGAGCACGTCAATGGGAAGCTGAGTTCCCCAGATCTGATTCCCATCGGCATGGAGTTGAAGAAGCTGACCGAGAGTCTGTCCTCGGACCCAAACACCCCGGTGCCAGCCAGTCCCATGGCCACACAGCCCAGCACTCCAGTCCCACCCGGTCAGAATTCACCGTCTGCACGGCGCTCTGTTGTTTCTCAAAATGCAAGGAAAGGATTTATACCTCAGTAAAGAAATGAATTCCTTTTTCATGTCTTGTGCAGAAAAAGCGGAATCCCTCCTGGGCACGGCCGAGGACAAAGAGACGACTGAGCAGGAGAGCCGGAAACCACCGGAGCAAGAAGTGGGTCCTTTTCTTCCCTGTCCGCTAACTGCCGCTTTTGTCTCCATCTCCTTTTTATTGTCTTGTATGTCTTCTCACGCTTCATCACACCTTCAGCCGCCGCTCATCATCCTCAAAGGCCTCTGCTGTCAAACCTGGACACCTTTTTCCAACAACGTTTTTCCCTGTCCTCCTCCTCCTGCTTTCTTCTCCCTCCCCACACCCGCTGTCTGTTTCCCTTCCCTCAGAAGACCCCCAGCGCTGATCCGGCGTCTGCGCCCGAGAGGACGGCTGACAGTGACGAGAGCAAGGCAGGCTCTGAAGACAAAACACGGGAGGATAGGAGCAGAACGGCGTCGCCCTCCTCAAAGACGGAGCCGGCTGCCAACCAGAGGGAGTCGGCTTTGAAGCAAACAGAGCTGTCGTCCGCTCAAAACTCCCCAAAAAGTGAGTGTTGCAAAGATCGGTGGGACGTTTCCCACCCCCGCCAATACACTCCTCAATTAAGGCCATTGTCTTTTTTCCACCTCCGCAGTAGAGGCCTGCAAGGAAGTCGGGAAGTTGTCGGAAAAAGCAAACGCAGACTCGAAATCCGAAGACAAGGAAAACAAGCCAGGTACACAAATGACAAATGTGACAAATGTGACAAATGTGCGCGTTAAACGGGGGTCAAACGGCGCCGCGGCGTCACGCCACAAACTCATGTTTGCCGTTGCAGATGAGATGAAGAGCGACGATGCGCTGGAGGGTCGTCTGAACGGCGACAAGGACACGCTGGACGAGATGGATGAGAGCAGGAAGGAGGACAAGAACGGGTTCAAATCCAAGTTCATGTTTAATATCGCCGATGGAGGTTTCACAGGTGAGAGTGAAGCAGCAGGCCGGCGCTGAGCAGATGCTGCACTGCTATAAAACTGAATGATCGGGTCAAATGAATAATTGCGGTTTCATTGGTCAGCTGAACAAAACCAAATTAGCTTTGTTAGAAGGTACAATATAGTACATTCTCTATCTTACATACTTGTAATGCATAATGTAAATGATTACAAATGGAATGGAAAAAGGTTGTTATAATTAATTTTGGATCTGTTTTGGAAGTGAATAATTTTCTCTTTTGCAAAACGTCCTTCCTTTTTTGGACTTCTGTGTCTGCCAACCTTGAGTCTCTCTGAGCCACCAATAAAAGAGTCTATTCAAATTCATTTTAAAAAGTAAAACTTTAGAACTAACTCATATTTGCCCTTTTGCAGACTTTCTTTAAAACCCTTAATCTTTGTAATCCACTATCTCCCCACCTGATGTATTTCATGCATCTCAGAGGATTTGCTTTGTTTTCTTGAAAAGTTCCCAGACTGTTTTATTGTTTTTTTTTCATCTCAACCCTGGACACATCCTCAGTGCTGCAGAGTATTTCTTTTTGCTAAAGCCTTTTGCAACCTTTGTGTTTTATGTTAGAGCTGCACACCCTTTGGCAAACCGAGGAGCGAGCTGCGCTGTCGACTGGAAAGATGCATGACATCTGGCACCGCCGCCACGACTACTGGCTGTTGGCCGGCATCGTCACGTATCCTTTCGCGAGAAAATGAAGCCGAGCGCCTGGTAAAAGTTGCGCCTGTTGCATCGGTGGCGACGTGAAGCAGCCTCTTAACAAAAACCTTTCTCACCGAGTAGTTTTAGAGCCCTCGGAACTCCCAGCAGGCTTCCTTAACTGGAGATCGACCTCAGCCACGGCTACGCTCGCTGGCAGGACATTCAGAACGATCCTCGCTATGCCATCCTCAATGAGCCCTTCAAGACGGAGATACATAAGGGCAACTACCTGGAGATGAAGAACAAGTTCCTGGCTCGGCGCTTCAAGGCAATTTATGTCTTTAAAGGCTAAGTGTGTAATATTTGGTGGAGATGTTGAAAAGAAACAGCGACATCAAGTGGTTACATTTTAGATTGCAGCGCTCCTGCACTCCCTCTCCTCCTCCCTACCAGTGAACTACAGTGGCCTGGATACCTCGTCCACCTTCTTCTTCGTTGGTTTATTTGAGGACGCGAGCAGTCACCCTGAAGATGAAACGCGCTGTCAGGCAGCTGGATTGTCCACACAAGGCTTCCTTAGGGCAAAATGATATCATAAACATATATCAAGGCCCGTGATATATGTATATTCATATATATAAAGAAGAACCGTTCTATGAGTAGGAAAATACATTTACTTTATTATACTACAAGTGTCCACTTTTATTAAAAGTATTTGTGGGCAATATTTTAAGCTTAAGCAATGAAAAAAGCATGAAAATTGGAAATCAAGCCAAATATTACACACTGGACCTTTAACTAAAAAAAAATAAAATCAAATACACGCGCATTGATTAACTCCAAATGATTTTTTTTTTTCTAAGTGTATCTGTCTATCTGCCCGTGTTTCTCTGCAGTTGCTGGAGCAAGCGCTGGTGATCGAGGAGCAGCTGAGGCGTGCGGCCTACCTGAACATGACCCAGGACCCCAGTCACCCAGCCATGGCTCTCAACACTCGCTTCACCGAGGTGGAATGTCTGGCTGAGTCCCACCAGCACCTGTCCAAAGAGTCTCTGGCTGGGAACAAGCCTGCCAATGCTGTGCTGCACAAAGGTGAAACGTTTCAGCCCCCGAAAAGATTGAAAAAATAGAATTGCCGGAATTTTCGGCCGAGACCGCCAGCCCGTTTTGTGTTCAGCTGCAGCCAGTGAGGAACGTATCGAATCTGAACTATGCCGAGGCATCACATTGTCAGTATCATTCATGCCATTTAGACATTTGAGCCACCATATTTTTCTGATGCCAATTTTGAGTTTTGTGCTTGTGGTGGTGATCAACGGATACATTTCCCATTTACCGTAGCTGATTCTCTGTTGGTGATGTAATGATTGCGTTAGCACTTCAGCTAAATAAATAAGTAAAGATGGATGGCGCGTGCCCTAATGCCTGTCTACCCGCTGGTAAGCTGACCATACTTGGCTACTGAACTGTAGCCACACTCCAAACTTCATCACTATATTTACTCAAAATTGACATTGGGGTCTATTTAATATTTATTTAACAGAATAAATCTATATGAATTTTCCATCCTGCCAGAACATTCCACTTCTTTGAATCACTTAAAACAAGATGTTTAAGTTTTTCCCTTCTCCATAGCCAGTGACATGCAAATGGTAGCATAAAGACACATTTCATACTGCTGTTCCATGTGAAGCATAAACACAGACTCTGTGTGACACCTGCACTGAACGGGAGGATGAAGGGTCCATGTTCAAGTTCAAACTGCTGACCGACTGACTGATTTTTTCCCCCCCCAAAGGTTGCCGTCCGTGGTGATGCAATGTGTGTTGACATTAACTGACTTGTCTTTTTTTTTTTCTCCTCCCCCTACTTTGCACCGTGCGTGTTGCCATGCTCCAACAGTGCTGAACCAGCTGGAGGAGCTCCTGAGTGACATGAAGGCCGATGTGACGCGACTGCCCAACATGTTGTCCAGGATCCCGCCGGTGTCGGCCCGCCTGCAGATGTCTGAGAGGAGCATCCTGAGCCGACTCACCAGCCGGGGCAGCGAACCGCCGCCACAGCCGGTGAGACAGCAGGACAAAACAGCGAGTTGATCTCATAACTGATAGAATGTGATCTAAATCTTATTTTAGGAATTCAAAACTAAGTGTTTTTTTGGCCTTGTAGATGCATCACATTCGTTTTTAATGAGAACTTTCCTTTGCTCTTGTCTTACAACATTTAGGAGTCTCTTTCATGCATTTTCTCAGTCGAGTGGAGCTAAAATGAATATTTTCTGTTTATGTTGGTCAAATTGCACTAATTCATGTTCAAGTTCACTTTTACCTGCTGAGTTGCCATCATTTTGTACTAAGGGGCTATTAAAAGAGCTATATGCAATATTCAGGATATAAGACTGAGAAAAAAAACAAACACATTTTGAGTTGCACAGAGCAGCGGTGTGACCAGCAGCGCGGTATGTCTTAGAGATAGTGACACTGGGGAAAAGACAGGAGGCACAGCTGGAGGCAGTACAGATGAAAGTGTTGAGTTTCTCTTTGAGAGCGACCAGGATTGACATCATCTGGAAAGAGCAGATCACAGTGAATACACTGAGAGGCAAAGAGGAGATGCAGTGGTTTTAATGAAACAGGATGTGAAGTAAGTCGGTGTGAGAGAAGAGTATGCCGAGGATTAGAAGGTTAGATGGAAACAGGCTGCAGCCGCCTCCGAACAGCTAACACAGCATGCTAGCACAGCCTGCTAAAATAATTTACAGGACAACAACATAACAGGAGGGAAGGACATCCTCTAACCAGCAATACCATGTACACTGCGTGTCTTCACTTCATCACGTGACAGTTTAAAATTTAAGAGGGTCTCATATTTAAAAAAAAAAAAAGCTGAAAAAAGTATATGTTTATGTTTATGTATATTATTATTCATATATATTGTCACGAAAATCACTAAAATCCATTTAAGATCACTCTGTCTAATATTAAATTATTATTAGTTACTATTCTTTTGCCAAGAGGAACTTGTGTGTGTGTGTACGTGTTGTTATGTAGACTGTTATGGCTTGCAACCATGAAATATTGGAAGGTTATTATCGGCCTCCTTCATATTAAAGGAATTTAGATCAGTATTGAGCAATCAGGATGACAGGGGCCCCTCCAATAACATTGAGGGGTATTTCCCACACTGCTCAGCGCTCTACCGCAGAGGCCGCTGAGGACGCCGCGTGCAGGGAGCCGCTTTGTTGCATGTTGTCCGTCTTCCTCAAAAGCTTCGGCTCCGAAACTGGAAGAATTGTGTAGTCACGACTCTGTGCCGCCACCCCTTCCTTTACACACCTGAGGACACTCAAGCTGTCGATCCCCCACGGAAGGGTTTCCCCAGGTGTGTTGGGGGAGGAAAGAAGAAAAAAGAAGAAGAACCAGCCTGAAGTTGTTTGCTTTCACCGCTGAGCTCATCCTTTTATTCCCAGTGGACACGACTGAGGGTGTATTGTCTCATTACTTTCATCTCTGCTGCACCTGTTCACTCACACTTCTCTCTCTCTCTCTCTCTCCGTGTGTGTGTGGGCGTGTGTGTGTGTGTGTGTCTGTTTGCGCGTGCATTCTTTAATATATCAAAGAAATGATCCGAGTTGCAGCAGTGTGATTTCTCTGCTGCTGTTTTGGTCGTCCGGACAAATCTCGATGTTTCTTCTCCTTGAAATAAAACTAATCATCCTAATTACAGTGGTCGATTAAAGTGTTTTGGACCCCACGTGCATTTCATGGCATATTGCAATAAATATCACTCCTGAGAATCACTCCAAGTGCAATTTCTTTCAGTATGGCCACCCACACGCTCCGTGCAACTGGATGTTTCAGCAAGATAATGTCCCTTGCCACACATCCAGGGCAAGTGCAAGAATTCACTTTTGTTACTTCTCCTCATTCTTCCTTGTTAATGATAAACAAAGTTTGTGTCTGTTTGATGCAGTCACACCTAATATGTCATGCTAATATCTGAGTTTGTGTAAAAAAAATTTCAAGGTGTCCAAAACTTTTTTTCACGACTGTAATATTGAATCTTTTTTTTTTTTTTTTTTTTTTTTTTTAACGACGCAAATCAACCAACCCAAATGTGGCTCACGCTTGTCTTGCAGCCTTTTGGCCAGGGCGGCTTCGGCTGCTCCCAGATGTACAGCAGCGGCTTTGGTGGAGGCTTCAGAGGACCAGGCGGTCAGCCCATGGTCAACTACAGTCAGATGCCTCTTGGGCCTTATGTCAGCGGTAAGTTCCCACAGATGTCACAGCGGTCAGAGATTATGTAAAGTCCCCCCCCCCAAAAAAAAAAAAAAAAAACCCAAACACACAAACACACATTTATATAACTACAACTACAACTTAAAACTACTAAAATCTTATCTTGCCATAAGAACTGCAGTTTTTACTGTGGTCTTTGTAATTTCGCGAGCAATGATCCAGAGATGTTTCATTAACGTCGTCAGATTCAAGTTCAGCACCGTGCAGCCGAGAGTCAATTGCAATAATGGCTCATTGCATTTCTATTATTTCTGTTTGTGTGAGTTAGACAGCATTAACCAGTCTAATTGCTGACGCCTGATTCGCCGCAGCCTGTGCAGTTTTAGAGGCAGATAGTGTAAGATAGTGTGAGAACAAAGGCTTTTCGGTTGTCCAGATCTTTTCCACGAACTTGCTTGATTATACATACCAAAAGAAGTAGTCTGGTTAGATTTAAAAAAAATAATGTATGAGTGATTCTAAAGGGTGATTACATTTTTAGTTTGAACATCCATCCATTCATTTTCAATACCCGCCTATTCCTGAGCTCAGGGTCACATGGGTCTGCTGGGGAATCTCCCAGCTGTCATAGGGCAAAGGCAGGGTGACTCCCATCGCAGGGCCACATTGAGACAAAGATAAACAACCATTTCACACTCACATAGACACCGATGGACAATTCGAATTTACAATGTACCTCACATGCATGTTTTTGGACTGTGGGAGGAAGCCGGAGAAGCCAGACAGAACATGCAGGCACAGGGAGAACATGCAAACTCCACACAGAAAGGTCCCAGGCCCAGAATTGAACCCACAACCTTCTTGCTTGTGAGGCGGCAGCGCTAACCACTGCGCCACCGTGTCGCCCCTTAGTTTGAACAGTGATTTATTTTTGTCTCCTCAGTTTCCACGAACGGCCCCCCGCCTCCGAGCAGCCACCTGGACAAGAAGTCGCTCGACTCCTTGAGAGACGTGGCGACGCCTGACCTCAAGTCGGGCAAACCCAGCGATGTCATCTGTATCGAGGACTAGCCGGGCTCGGTAAAGCTGACCCCAGGTCAGACTCTCCCAGGGATGGATTCCAATAAGGAAAGACAAACGGCCGGCCTGGATTCTCCTGTTTCCCCTGCTCGACTCGACCAAATGGAAGCTCCTTGACGAGGCGGACGAGGCCGCTAAACTCTTTGATTAGCGCAGACGTGTCTACCTGAACAAATTGCACTTTTGTCTTTTCGAGTTGAGTCGAGTGTTTAAGAGGGAAAACGAAGCAGCTTTTCTCAAACAGGATTTTTTTTTTCTCCTCTCATTTCTCCTTCCTCTTCACCGCAAGACTCACCCTGGCAAAGTCGGCGTGAGCGCCTCACTTACGTCCTCCGCTGAGGCTGCCGTCCATCCTGCGAGTGCTTCGCTTCCCCACTGTCGATTCCACCCGTCCGCCTGTTCACTGTGACTGCAGAGAGGATGCCGCGGGGTGGGGGGGGGGGGGGGTTGTGGGGGGGTTGGGGTTGAGGACTGCCTGGGAGTCTTTCCCATCGGCCCCGGACGGCAGACACCGTTGCTTTAAATGAATATGTGTTTTCGTTATTCATCGTGTAACAGTGGATAAATTATTGATTTTGACGGCGTCATAAGCTATGATAACGTATGCAGTACCTGGACTTCTGGCTCCCGACCGAGACTGCCGCCTGCTGGTCATCTCGCCCTCGTCGCCGCCGCGGACGCGCCGGTGGGCCTCGACTGTGTGCCAGCAACCTGCAGAGGTTACGGCTCCTTGCACTGTACATACTCAGAGACTCTGCAGTTTATTTTACCTCACAATAGGTCCAATCATAGCCACACACACACACACACACACACACACACACACACACACACGGACGGAAGGCTCTCAAACCAGGCTCGCAGCGGCGGAGGGATTTTTAACACATTTCTGAGAAGTATTTCTGTGTATGGTACAACTACTTGTGATTCTTCTTATATTTGAATGTTAGTAGTGGCTGTAGTGCTTACAGTGGGGCTGCACTATCCACCACGCGCAGGGCCCTCAAGTTGAGAACTGTGTGGCTTTTTTTCTCCCCTGCTCTTAGATTACGAGGAGTTCCAGTGTCCCCCCCACCCATCCCGATGAACTGAGATGCAAAAGTCACTTTAAGTCTGATGTTTGACCTTCTGTTTTGCTTCTTTTAACTGATAGAGCGGTAATCTAAGACGTGTTTGGCCCCATCTCAACTTTGCTTTGCGGCACTTTTTCCTCTAAAAAAAAAAAATATGTTTGTTGTTTTATTAGTCGCTTAAGAGCATTGGGCATTTTGTGCACAACTTAAGGACCTCTGAGAAAGTTTTATAGAGCACATTTCACGCACAGGGCAAGTCAATGTGACGTATGCGGGTAGGAACAACATGTTAAGGGAGTTCACATTAAAGCACCGAGTTAAATTCAGAAAAGAGGACGAAACTAGACTAAAATAGAGCAGAAAATATAGAATAATGATTAGGTTTCAGATTATTAGCAGAACATAGAGTGCAAATGAAAGACAGAATTTCAAGTGCTTTAATCATTAGCTTTTGGTTTAAAAACCTGCTTTTAAAAAAAGTTGCTGGCTTCTGTCCTGTTGGTCTAATTTAGTTAATTTAGTTTCTTGGGAACACTTAAAAACACACACACACACACACACACACCGACACACTTGTGCTTGTGAACTAATATAACATATTCAAGAAGAAGACACAGGCAGCCTGGAGGCAAATTAGTGAAGCAGCCCCCCCCCCACAAAGTTTTTTCTTATAATTTTCACCTGCCAGCAATTAAGCGAGACAGGCAACACAGCTCATTGCTCGCAACCACCAAACCCCTTAAAAGGCCCCGTGTTCCCGGCAATCTGCACTGTGTGCTCGGATACTGATCGGAGATCAGAATTCCCACCATTTGACCCGTGTCGCATCACTCCTTAAGATACCTTCTTTTGCTGCCTGTTGCTCTACCAGGTGTAAAGACACGTTACAGCTACATGTCCGCCTCCCACATTGTGACTATCATGAACTGCTCGCCGATGAGAATAATCTCTCGTGGATACAAACGTTTTGTTTTGGTTCCTTTCTATTCTACGACGGTAACTCTTGAATGTGTAGATCTAAAAGTGTTCTGAGGTGCGTCTCGGCCCTCCTTCCTCCCAGACATCAGCGGCATTATCTGCTTGTATGATCGCTGCCGTTGCTTCGCCGCTCGCTCCGCACTGTTAGGACAGGGATAGTGACTGGACCGAGCCAAACAAGGAAACTGATGTTGTGTGAAGTTGTCTTCTTACTCCCCCTCTCTTTTTTTTTGCCTTTTTTTTGTGGGGGGGAAGATCCAATTTTTGTTCCAAGGTGCTCGCGCATTACCTGCATCCACCTCTGCCGTTCTTTTTTTTTTTTTTTTTTTTCTTCCAACGTGGCATTTGGAAGGAAGTTGAGCTGGAACAATGAAATCAACCCTCGTCGTTAGTGATTTTTGATCGCTTGTGCCATTACTCGACTGTGACCCGTATTTCGGCTGCTCGACGAAAACCTCAGAAACGTGTAAATACTTGAACGATTCTCCTGAGAGAAGCGCATCTCCCACAGATGTATGTATCAGTCCGAGAGATGAATGTCTGCCGGATGCTGTCGCCATAGAACTGCTGCGTGCGTGCGTGCGTGCGCGCGCACAAATCGGACTCCCGCCCCCCCCCACCTCACCTCAAGTGAAGCGACGACTACCGCGCGGTGACGTCGTCAAACACAGTGATCCGATGAAATGCAATCAAACTGAAGTCGGTATGAATGTATTGTCTGTTTAGAAAAAAACAAGGCTTCAGTCTAATATTTAAAAAAAATATGATAACAATGTATGTACATGCTTATTAACTTGGCTTCAAAAGCTGTTTAAAAAAAAAAAAAAAAGACCCTGACAAAAGGCACCTTTGTTGCAGCAAATGCACAGCATGTGAAGCGTTTGTCACGACGGTTCACCTCAGAGAGGCGCTGGTGTGTCTAGCATTTACAGACAATGAGCTCAAAGCAGTGTTATGGTTCTGATATTTGTGCTGTATAGCAATTGAATGAAACCAGTGAATTGTCATCTTTTTATTTGTATTCTGTGTATTTGTTCAATGTGTTTTAATAAATCTTCTGGACAACAGCGACGTGACTCTGTCTCTCCTTTCGGAAAATGGCAGAGAGAGCACACGTGAGGGTAATGCAGCTGATTTAAAGAGGTATTTGGCTTTAACTGTCAGGCTGGGACTCAAAGGCAGGACTAGATGCAGAGGGTAGTGAGAGGCAAAGATATTTATTGAACCCAACACGCGACACAGCTCTAGACCAAGTGATCAAAATAACCAGGCTGTGAAAATCCTCGGGCCCTGTTTGCACTTGGTCACTTGTAACTAGTACCTAATCTATGAAACAAAAGGGCAAGATATAAGTTGCTCGAGGGATAAAGGGCCGAGGACGGGGAAAAACAAGGGATAAACTAAAAATCACTCCAAAGGAGGAAAACGGGGCAAGCTACATATAACTAAGGATAAACCTAGACTAAAACAGATCGAAATCAAAAGCGCTCACTGGGAGGAATGCAAAAGGGCTACGAAAGTAGAAAGAAAAAAAAAAAATCACTCTCTAAGAGGGGCTAAATAACAGAATCTCAGAAACAATTAACTAAACTTTGACTAAGAACAACAAATTATCAAGAACAAACACATCACTCGTCTTCGAGGCTGAACCCGCTTACTGTGCGTTTTTCTTGGGCTGTGGCGAGGCGCTAGACATGACGACACAAGACACAGGGAGACACAGACTATTTAAACACATGAGGTGATGAGGAACAGGTGGAGACAATGGGTAATTGGGTCAGACGCACAGGTGGCACATGAGGAGGGGGAAGTGATCTGAAACGAGAGGAAGGTTAGTGAAGGTGTCAAAATAAAACAGGAAATGACAAGACAACACCAAGACAAGACGCAACCTCACCGCAGTGTGACATTAACTTTATTGCACTTGACCTTTCCATGCGCTCATTTTGTAGCGTCTTTAAGCCACTCGCTGTATGCACTGGTCTGCTGTAAATGAGACTTGAAGCAGGAGAAAGCACTTGTTCAGTATGATGGAGTGTATCCAGTGTAACAATACAAGAAAAAAAAAAAAAAAATCGTAAAGCAGCACCAGGCTATATTTTTGCTTAAATACCACTGGACCCACAATTTTGTATGCTTTCATTATAATGTTCTGCCTCAAAAGTTTTACCTGGCAGCAAGAAAGTTTCCTTCACTGTCAACAAATAAAAATAAATCACATAGAGGTTTACTAATCTGATCAGTTGGTCTATTTTTGCATCAGTAAAACGTGCAGTTTTGGTGAACATGATCCTGTAATTAAATTTCCTTTCAAGTTGCATACGGGAGTGCTTATTTGGTGTTTTGTTTGTCAGGCAAAGACTTGTTTACAGACGCATAAGTCAAAACTTTAGACACACTGTCTTTCTGCAGCAACAAAGGGTAAAGCACCTTTCCTTTAAAAGTCAAATTTATTAAAAACGTTTTATTTACAACACTCAACCACACTCACACACCTTTTCAGAATTCTCTTTTTTCCGTAACAATTAACTGTAACACAAACAACAAAAACCTGTATTCTCAATTTAGCGTTATTATTATTTAGATATTATCTTCGTTTTATAAAAAGCTGTTATAACACTGCCACAACACAAAGTCCAACAAGGTTAATAAAGCGTGTTTTATTATTTTTTTTAAAAGGTACAATTTTCAAATGAATCAACGATCAACATTCAAGGAAAATTATCTTTTGTCCTCTCCAAAAAGTATTTATTTCAATTGTAACAATTGCTAAACCAAAGGTGTTCAAATAGAATTTCACTATTAACCTGTTATTAATCATGCATTCTTTTTGGTATGTCCTTTTTAATACTATTTTAATTTTTTTTCAGATTGTTTTTTTGAGGAATATTTCTAGATCAGAGTGACACATGCGTAAATAAATTAAAACCAACTGAATGTAATTATTGCAAGAACTTTTTTTTTTTTCGATGTTTGAATTATTGCAGCATTCTGCTTGATAAGTCATGTTGAGGGAATGGCCATATGTCTATCGACATTCTGTAGCTTAAACACTTGGCCGTTAATCATTAAATTCAAGCAGCTGACTTCAGCTGCGTAAACACCAACTTCTGTCTGTCACATACGGAAGTGCTACTTCCACCCGGTCTATCCTAATTCGCTTTTCCCAGCCCACTTTCCCGGGACGACGCTTCCTATTGGACGTGTCATCAACCTCCAAGTTTCCTATTGGCCGGACGCTCGATTCAGCCGTTCTCCCATTGGACGCTCATGTGTGCGCGAGGACTCGTCTTCTTTGTGCCGCTGTCTGGCCCAACAGCAGGGGTTCTGCCGAGTGGGAGGAGGGGGGAAACCGAAGAAAAGGCCGGGCTGGAGGGGTTAAAGGCGGGGTGAAGCAAACAAGGGGACCCGCCTGGAGAAAAAAGAAAGAAAGAAAGGGGAGCCGTAGAGGGAGGAACGGCCCCCACGAAGCGGTTGGCAACAGGGTAAGAAAAGGGGCGGGAACGACGAGGGTTACCTCATCCCGGAGCTGCCAGTGGGTGCTCTCGGCGCAGAGGAGAAGTTGTGGGAAAGTAAACAGGACACGGAGAGAATTCCTGTCCGCTTTCCGACACTCGCAGCCCTCGCTGGGGGCGGGGGACACCCTGAAGATGAGTGCCGTGATCCAAGGAGACTTGTTGGGAGGTTGCCTGGACTGAAGCTTCTCGAAGGACACGCCACCGAGGACAAGGAGAGGTGAGACAGGCGCCGATACGCTGTTGTCCTGGTAACTCGCTTCCCTCCCCTCTGCGTCCCGTTTGCTCGGCGCTTTCTTAGCAACTGTCTCAGCGTGGCTAGCTTGGCTGCAGAGACAGCAGCGTTTTCTCCACCGGTGCAGTGGAGTTGCAGGGGTTGGGGAGGGGAGGGGAGGGGAGGGAGAAAGAAAGGTGGCGGCTAGCTTGCATGCAGGGAGGAGAGTGGAAGGTGGATGAGGTGGGTTGAGGTGAGGATGGGCACTGCAGATATTATCTGCATGGCCCTCCTGGATGCGTCTCGGATGAGAGCATGAGGCCCTGTCTCATTTGGACATGAAGGGATAAATAAACAAACCTCCACCAAGCAGGACGGGTGAGTGATGGGCGACTCATCTTCACGCTCACCTGTCTAGTCAGCTGCTTTTCAGGAACACTGCACCGTTCCTCCCCTCAGGAGAGGTCCCCTGGCCTGGGCCCGGCCTTCACCATTCCAGTTTGACGGTTGCTTCCTGGAATACAATAGCCCCTCCCAGGATGGATTTCACACTGCCTCTGTGCTTAACAGAATAAAGGGGAGGGCAGTGGGGGAGAGTGGGGGGGTGAGCCCAGGGACCTCTGACCAGATAATTTGCATTTTGGAGCAAGAGCAGTGTTTCTGCTGGGCCTGCCGGATGCCCCCACACCACATCCCCAAAAAAGCCCCATGGACTTGCTGTATGAGATTTTTTTCTCTCTCTCTCCTTCATTGTCACAGTCCAGCTCTTAAGAGACATTAACAGCCCATGCATGCATGGCCTGAGGCTAACACAAAGACCTCACTATCAATGGGAACTCTCCTCTTTGGCTACGCATTCTCCCTCGAAAACTTGCACTCACCCAGTCTTGTGTACACATGCCAGGCCTTGGTGCTGATGTACATAGTCGTCAGATAGTGGTGTCACGCCTGAGAAATGTTTACCGGCGTTGTCAAGTATTACTCACTGATAACAGTGCATTGGGAATCTCCGGATAATCACAGGACGGGACGCTTCACAAATGTTTTGCGAGTCGAGACTTATCTGAAGCCTTCTGTTGTCACACCAGCTAAACGTCCTCTCAGCTGTCTGAAACAGCTGACTGGCGGGTGATCGAGACATACGACTATGAACTTGATCCTGCATAAAGTGAAGCAAATTTATGCTTCACTTTATGCTTAATTGTTTGATTGCTTTCTCTTTGAAGACCTGATTTAACCGGCAAAGCAGACTAAAAACCTCTTCCAGCTTTTGCTCTCCTAGAACTGCAAATTATTGCAATATGACGTAGCACAATATCCGAGAGCGTACAAACACAATAGCTGACACTGAAGTGAAGAAGTGACTGTGGGAATCCGGTTGCCAGGGGCCCCAAAAACAGAGTTGCTAAAGACTGTTTACGTCGGACATGTGGTCGCTGTGGTGCCGCCTTCGTAGTGACATTGTAGTTAAGGGTGAAGGGTTGTGGAAGCCTGATGTCAAGACTGTAGTGAAAACTTCACGCTGTTGTAAAGCTTTGGCCTGGAATAAAATGTACTTCAATCCTACTCTTTAGAATGATACATATTCCGTGGCAAGAAAGTTTTAAAGAAGAGGTTCAGCGTTCAAACTTAAAACAAATTCTTTCTAATGTAAATTTACTTGGCTCGGATTTACATTTGAGTTACTAGTAGAAAGCATCTTGCCAAGTCCACACGAACATGATTTGCGTTGCATTCTTGCCAGTGTCATAAACCTGAGTAAAAAAATGTAGCTCATATACTTACCTATAACTTAGGAGGAGTTCAATCCTACTTCAGTTTGTTCGCCGAATAAGTAATCGTTCATGCCTGTGACAGAAAAACAAAAAACACAGGCAGCAGCATAGCTTCTTGATGGAGGTTCCTGCCTGGAATATTCTTTTAAGGTTTCTCCCAAATAGCCAAACTACTCGAACACCCCCGAATTATTCTTCACAGAGTGCTGGCGATACACAGCTTCTGAAGTCTGGTACTCCTCCTCCAAGACAAAATCAAAGTCCCTGAGTGTTTGGTTGATTGGTGCCATTTAGTGCCAAATTGGTTCTTAGCACTTCTTGTGTATGATTCACTCTTAGATGTACTGAACTCTGCTGGATTAACTTTGATGCTGCGGGAAACTTCAAAAACCAGATAAGATCATGATTTTCAGCCCGTTGCAGGAGCGGAAATCATTTCCCTGTTGGCTGTCAGTTAAGTCGAGCATTTAGGAGAAATGAATGGCCTGCCAAGTTGGTTTAAGGGATTTCCATCAACACAAATGCTCGCGCTCCCCCAGAAATGCACAAAACGGGGAAAAACACATCTATTATGAGCAAGTTTTAATCCTGAGCTACAATTAACATTTGCCAATTGGGGATTCTGCAAAATGCAGCCATTCCTCTTGATGTTATCAGAAGACAAATGTTGATGTTGTGTGTTGGTTAAGCTGCGGTTGAGTGGTTACATGATATCACGTTTGAGCTGATAGATAAGGAAACATGTCACATCCGTGCGGTGCTGACAGACCAAACTGCTGAGGCTAAACCTACACTTACATTTCACACTTTAATATTCAGTTCATTTTCCTCTTTTTTTTAAAACTACTTGAAATCCTGCTCAGCTCCCACAGCCGCTGTTTTTAGTTTTATTTTTTTCACCGAATACGTACTACTGCCCATTGCGTTTGGAAAAACGACTTTGAAGAAGGAGGGGAAGAGATTAAGTGAGATCTGATTTTGATCTAGAGACACTGACTCGGAAAATGAATTCCCGAGAAGTCAGCACTAACGGATATCAGTCAACTCTCTGTAGCTGTGGCAAGCAATTTGTGTGACACCCACACACACACCCACCCGCACACACACAACACCAGCAGATGGAAGATAGAGGTTACTTCGATTGTCCTTGACTAACATGATATCACCGGCACATTGCCGATGGAGTGACATTAGCGGAGCCGATCTCTACTGCAGAGGGCGAATAAAGGCCAGACAGGCTCCTGAATGAATATTCCATTGCTGACTGTCTCGACAATGGTGGCAGGGTGATAAACCTCATGCAAAAAAAAAAAACAAAAACCAAAAAAAAAATGAGACCATCCTTTTTCCCACGACCATAGATAACCCCTTTATCGCGTTGTTTTCACAGCATGCCGCAACATCCTTACACGGCTGCCGGTGCAAAGTCATCGCAAACGCATCTAAAGATAAACGGGGAAACATTTTGCGACTTGCGCCGTTTATGATGCAACGAGCTGGGATCCCTTCCGTGGTTTGAGAACCACCAGGAGGGAAATGCTTTTGTTTTGGCGAACCCTCTGATGTGGCTTGATCGGCCGCCCGCTCGAGATCGTCGCGTCTTTTGACAGCCGAAGAGCGACGCGTTGCGCATGTTCTCGGGGAGCCTTTCGACAGTTCCCAAAATTGGCAGAGCCACACTCCAGACAGGAAGCCGGATGGGGAAGCTGGAAGGCGGAAGGAGCGGCAGAGGCTGAATCGTCTCTGACTGGCACCGTCGGTTGTTGTTGTTGTTGTTGTCAGTTTTCCCGCTGGACCGTCGGCGTCTCTGTCCTAGTGAGGAACGTTTCTTATGGAAAAAAAGAAGAGAAGAAGTCAGCCCCCCCCCCCCCCCCCACCAGCTGCCGTTCTCTGCCCTTGTCCATTGATATACCCTGATGCAACAAGCAGTGGTTGTTTGGCTTCTGGTCAAACATGTCATGCAGTAAATCAGAACGTGGAGCTAAATGTGTCGCACTCAAACCCTGTCATTTCATATTACCTCAGAACAGATGTCATATCTTTACAGCTGTATGGAAATGAAAAAGTGACGTGCTACTCTAACGGTCTAAGAAATTCTAAAATCTAAGAAGAGGAAAAAAAGAGTAACTTGGGCTTTCATGACTGCAGAGGTCTTACATAGAATCTCTGCATTTTGAGGGATTAAAAAGGTATAGATCATTTTAAAGTGGGTCCAGTAAGAATTCAGTTGTGATTTAGTTGTGTAAAAAACATGTGTATTTCAGTTAAGCTGTCTGGGACTGATTGTTGCATTTAGTGGCAGACTCAAAAAAAAAGTGGAATTTCAAAGCTTTTACCGGGTGTTTTTTACCCTCTAGTTACAGTATATGAATGTTTTTGTCATTTTGTCATAACCGCTTGTCTACAGTTGAAAGTATCTATTGTTGTGTTCAGGTACACTGTCCCAAGACAATTAAGGCATTACGTTCACATATCTTATGTGAGCGTGGAACTGAAGAAGCCCAGTGGGGCAGAACAGACCCATGGAAATATCTCAGGGTTTGATTTATACTGTCGTATACTGAATTCAGCGCCTTTCATCGTGTTGTCCGTGAAGGTTTTGATTACTCCAAAGATGTTTCGCCTCTCATCACAAAGGCTCCTTCGGTTTGATGACCGTATTATAACCAAGCTGACACTCTAGTTATGGGAATATTGGGATCTACCGACTGCACTTAGTACTGGTACACTGATCACTGTGGGGCTTTGATGTGTGTGTAGGGACACTATATGCGCCAACATAGATCATGCTGCAATGGTACACCTACCGAATTCCCATGGCAGCACCTTAACATGCACATGTATTTTCTCTGTTCACATCCCTTGGCTTTGTTTTTTTATATATCTAAAAACCCCTTTGCACACAGTGGGGGAGTTTTAAGAGTTCTATCTAGGTCAGGGACAGGGTGTGTAGGAGTCGGTTTCATCTCTATTCTGTGATGTTTCTTACTTTCCCCTCTCGAGGAGCTTTCAGTCAGCACCACTTGTGCTGCTCTTTATTTCCCTAAGCTTGGCTTTGTTTGATGGCTTGTCCAAACGCCTTACCTCAAAGAAGATTGTTACGAATACCTGTCATTTTGATTCCTAGCTGGGTCTTTCAAGTAGAAAACTTCTCCTCATCTACACTCCCATCGCAGCTACAGGAACTTTTACGCCAGTATTGTTGCTGACTGTGCAGCCACTTTTCTCTCTCTCGCTTCGTTCAATGTTTTACTGCTGTTGGGTTGAGGCCCTTTCTCGCTTCGCCTTTGCTCTAATCATATCTTGAGAGGAGACTTAAGGTGACTCACTGTAAGAGGATGGATTCTGCCAAATTCTCACCGTCTCTATTTGCTCCATACCATACCGTAGATCACCACTGACCACGTAGCAACGGCCCAAGTGACCTGTGAGCTAATCGGCGTGGTGGTGACCAATGCAGAAACAATGCTTCCTAAGGCTCAACATAACTTTTTCCATCCACAAAAGAGCCTTTGTTGACACGGCCACGCAGTGGGCCGACGGGGGAAGAGCCGCGTTTGTGGTACAAAGAAGGCGGCTGTGCTGAAAGGTTGCGTATCGCACTGGATATTTACGCAGACTCACAGTGTGATTTAAGCCCGGCGCAACTCCAACTCTGCAGTCGCTAAACAAAATCACATCACCGTTGGACTACCAGCAGGCTGCAGTAGAGCGATAACAAAAAGCTGCAATAATTAGCACTTGTATCCACGGTTAAAACCCAAGTGCTGACAAAGAGTTTCTGCAACCTAGAAGTGTCTCGGGGCCATTTTTTTTCTTTTCCCGCGCAAGCCCCTCCCCCCTGCAACCACCCGCCCCACTGAACTTCCTCCTCTACATGCTGTCATTCTCCCCAAGGAACTTGACAAAACCGCCCTATCTGGCCCTCCCATGTTCCAGCGCTGGGAGGAGTTTAGCGCTCATCAAAATGCAAAGCAGATGCTGGGTTCAGGAGTGGCACAGCACAGCAGCGAGTGCAGAAACAGAGTGCGCGCGTCACCCCTCCAGCCCCACCACCTAGATAGAAAAAAAAAAAAGAAGGAAAAAAAAGCTCACTTTGTGAAATAATGACACAATTACCGCTCGCGGCGATTAAGTACCTCCAGGGCTCGTGTGTCATGGAAAATTTCCATGCCGTTGTGAAAATATGCTAACAAGGAGCCCCAACTTCCATGATTACAGCTGACAACTGTACACGCCGAGCGATTTGTTGAGTCACAACTTGCAGGTCCAGTGTCACCGCAAGCCACTAGGGGCGTCGGTGGGACGTATTAGCAGTCTGTTTTCGTTTCAATAAATTCAAAGAGCGAATGCGTCCGTTGACGTGGCGGTTTGCACGGAGTAAGAAGAGGTGAAATTGGCCTCAGACAGTTGAGGGCGTCGCCGCTGGAGAACACGTTTTCATCAGTGGCCCTGTGAATGTTTTAACGCCCCCCCCCTCCCCCCCTCAAAGCCCCTGAAGACTTTTATTTAGCTAACACTCGCACTCAAGGCCCTACATCATGTTTATGGTGTTGGCACTTTACTCTGGCTCCCTTTGTAATGTAGGTCGTAAGTACTTGGAGCTTGTTTGCCTCATCGGGTATTTGAACGCCCAAACCAACAAACCATCCAGCAAACTTTATGGCAGCCAGATGGAAACTACTGTGACAGCAGTGGACATTATGAACGAGAGCAAACAGCAGGGTCAAAAGTTCACTTCAGTTTAGTGTTGCCTCGCGCCGCCCACTTATTGTGGGTCCAGAGCCGTCTCAAAATGTATGAATGTGCGAATATATCTCTGAAATAATGTTTCCACTCACAAGTTACGGTATTTAGGTTAGCGGTTGTATTTCTGAAGCACACACAAACATTATACTTTTTGTCATTTCTTATGTGCTAATTGCTGGGATTTGCCTGACTGCAATCGATACACAATTTTTTTTAAATTGCCAATCTAATTGTCTCTGTGCAGACATCCATTTTTGGAGTGCAGATTCAAAACCTTGTACATCAAAGTCACAACATGAAAGTTTTCAGTGCACTTTTTAAACTCTTATGATACATATATTTGTGGATTTCTGGCACTGTGTCAAACAAGAAATGATGAAATATTATATACAACAAGTCATTTGGAAATATACTGGACACCTAAATGCATTTGTGAAGTTTTCTTTTTGCCGTTATTCATTTCGAGATGTTTCTGACCTCATTGTTTTTTTATTGTCGTAATGTTACACTAGTGTGCATGTGGTTTTTATAAAGCAGCTCTGGTGTATCTTACAAAAGACTTTTCAGTCCATTTTCCTTATTTGTGACTGAGCTTTAATGGTCCTGCTGGCAGTTTTCTGCATGTAACACACTGGTGTTTCTCTCAGTTGACCTTCTATCAGCACTGTGATATTACTATTATATATAACTATTGCAAAGCTTCATCATCCTAATTCCTTAAAAGTCTTTTGCACTAAATTCTCTTCTGATTGCAAATGATTCAATATGTTTCCTTATAGTTTTGCCACGTTTCCTCTGCAACTGAGAATTCCATCATTTGACGCAGTACTCATTTATAGTTTTGGGCTCTCTTTCAGGGATCATGTCGACTGTGACGTCACCACAGCTGCCGAAAGAGGATGAAGAGGAGGAAGATGAGGAGCAGGGGGAGGAGTTTGTGTTTGAGGACAGCGACGATGACGAGAAACCTCAGAAGGATATTAAGGAAATCGACTCTGGCCCAGTTCCATCACCAAAAAGTGTGGGGAGCGAGGCAACAGAGAGTGTGTCGCAAACAGGCACTAATGGCATACAATCCCAGAGAAGATCGCCCCCTGCTGGACAGGAGGTCACTGGTGTCATTTTCATTGAAGGTAACATTTTTTTTTTTGGGGGGTACTGAAGTACTGGATCAGTTGCTTTTGTCTTGTTTATCTATGTTGAAGTGAGTAGGCCGATGTGTGACGAGGCATGAAGAGCACTCTAACAGTGGCGGATTTGTTTTTGGGACTGGTTGACGTCACGACGCCTTTTGAGTTCCACTATCACCAAATTGCAGAATTCGCGAATACAAATGGAGTTCACGGTTTACAAGGAATGGCATTACATTGGCCGGTTTTTTGAGCTGAATTAAAATAATGGGAGGAATCATTAATATTTACATATGAAATTTGGTGGGAGAAAGAGAAACATTGCATTCAGGGAAGAATTCTCCTCGGGGGGTGGGCTGCTAATCTGTCGGACCACCTGTGCATCGCTTCACAAACACTCCAGTCTCCCTCTGAAACAACTGAAGCATGTTGAAGTGGCCCAACGAGCGGCTGGTAGATCCGGCGGAAAGAACACACAAACACAAACCTTGTTATTTTTCCCAACTTCCAGAGCTGTGAGAGTAAAATAAAGACAAGGAAAACGCAGACGGCTTGAGTAATTGTAAAATTGGCAGTATAGGTAAAACACAGACAATACAGTATTCAAATGCCAACAAATGACTTAAAAAGAAGAGTTTTGAAGAAGATTCAGGAGATTTTATATGCAACATGTTCAGACTTTACCTAATCCCTTCATCAGCCCTTTACTGCATCCCTGCATCTCTGGGGATGCATCCCCCACAGCCCCGCACTCCTTATTCTGACAGCCACACAAACCCTTTAAATCCACTTTTAGCCATGATGCTGCCCGTCTCAGACGCAGCTATCTACAGAGTGATTACGCACTGTGAAATAGAATGTGGAGTGCATCGGTAAAGAGCTGCTTTTCATTTGAGTTGCGCCGCTATACGAGTGCCGACACATTAATGTCGCGCTTCCTCTCCGAGGCTCATATACCGTCAACAGCCACGGTCAATAAATAACAATAATATCGGGCTGAGCCACCAGTTAATAGGCGCTAATTCTATCTTAGACTAAACCCTGGCCCTATTTGTTTTTTCTTGTATGTCCCTCGTTGCCTTGATTGATCTTATTGCGGCTCACGATGTGAGTCATGTGTCATGGACCCCACTTAAGAGGATTTTTTTTTTTTTTTTTTGCACCTCAGGCAGACGGCCGTTAGAGACCCGAGTTAAGATCCCCTTTAATAAAAGTTATGTAGATCCAAGTATGATTTGTTTGCCGCCCGGCTGACGCTGCCAAACAGGTCCCGGTGATTACGCGCCCCAGTTGAAGAGGGAGATTTATGCAGGTCTCCGAGAAGTTGTCTTGGACAAAGTGGAGGGATTAGCGCTTAATTAAAAAGCTCTTTCACCAAGTCAGTGTGTGGTAATCCATTAAGTGGACTCTGGAGATGCGTGTGGGGAGGGTGCGGGGGGTGGGGGCTGGGTTGGGGTTGTTGCAGGTGTTGATAGCGGAAGCGCAGCGCGGGATCTGCTTTGCATTGCAGAGCAGCCGAGTCTCAGATCCCTCCTCCTCCGCCAGTCGGCCGGCGGTTCACGCGGTCTAATCTGGAAGGAAATCAATTATGGCTTTTGTTTTTACGCCACCGCATCCTGGTGTCGGTGTTTGCAGGGGAAAGCGCAACAGCGACAGATGCACATTAGCCCCGGAGCCTTCTGTCGAGGCACGTGGTGTGTGCGGGAAAGGGAGCAGCAGTTTTACCGTTGGGCAGTAAACAGCAGCTTAGTTTAGAGTCCAGCGTGTAATATTTGGCTTGATTCATGTTCATATTGGTAAAAGCTTAATATGCTGCCCATAGATTGTTTAAAGTATATAATCGCACTGGAGTAACAGTAATTTGGTTTTCCTACCCTGCCGTTTTCAAAATAAACCCAACGAAGAAGAAGGTGGATGAGGTATCCAGGTTTGGGTGCGCAGGCCACCGTAGCTCACTGGTAAGCTCAGGAGAGGGAGAGCGGGTGAAAGAAGCTGCAATCTAAAATTTGACCACTTGATGTCGCAGTTTCTTCTTGAAAATCTCCAAATATTACACACTTAAGCTCAGCTCTTCCACCAGCAAGAGTGCTGGAGCTGAAACAGTTCTGACAGCGCAGTGTGTGACGCGAGACACAACTTCCTCAAATTTGATTTAGTGATTCAAAGTGGTTCTTGCAACAGCCACAGCGTAGATGTTTCCTGCTTTGTAGACCGACGGCAGCACTTTGAGGCTATTCAGTGTTCAGGGAACCTCAATCAGCTGCTTGAGTGACGGCACCGCTACTGAAGTGACTCGTCATCCGGCCACTATGGACCAGTTTTTCTAGTCCTGCTGAGACACGAAAGCTATAATCTTGGAAATGTTCATGTGGTGTTCGGAGGCTGAATGGTTGCCGCCTGTTCGAGCTGACGTCCACCACTGCAGCGTGAAAAAAAAACTTGATTTTGATTTTTCTGACTTTAATGGAATGAGGCCGACTTTTGCTCCTGTATTAAATGAAGATCGTTCTTTGGAACTTCTGTGTTTCCATTCCGTCAGCGCGCTACTTATATCCAACGACAATCCCCCTTTAATCCCGGTGAATGTAGTCAGTTGAAGCTCTCAGGAAGGAGTTTGCTGTGTCGAATATAAAGATCACAGGCAAGTGCCTCAAAATGCGTTCTTGCCCTTTTTTCTTCTGTTTGTTGTTGCGACTGAGATGCATTTGTATTTTTTTTCCCCACTGTGAAAAATCTTCTCTCACGGTTTTTGTTTGTCTCCTCCTCCTCCCCCCCCCCCCCTTTTTTTTTTTTTTTTTTTTTTTTGACAGGCGCTCCAGTTAATGGCTCACCCAGCTGGTAAGTTGCTATTTATCACAGTACGGGGAGAATGACAAAATAAGGGCGGCTGAACGGGAGAACAGATCCAGCATCCCGACCACAGTGCTGTTATGTCATTGTGCCCGAGTGTCATTGCTCGACTCCATCCGAAAAACAAAACCGCAGCGGCTCAGGGACGCACGCGTGCGTCGCTGCAACGCGCCAAATTTGTCCGACTCTTCCGCCGCCAGATGGCATTCCGCGCCCCCCCTCGTTGAAAAAGGTACAATGGCGATCACAGAAGGGACGTGAGTAATATCGCTGGGGGGAAAACATTACGCCGCAGTGTCAAAATCACGCTGATGCATGCGGTATGACGCGGTCCATGCTCTTTCTTCCCATCACGCGGCGTTAAAAGGAGATTTAATGACTTATTTGCGGCGTTAGGCGTGTGCCTGAGGTGGTTGTTCGTGCCACACCTGCCTCAACACGACTCAAAACGGCCGGCGAGTGAGAGTGAATCCCCCCCCCCCAATCCCCCCGATGAGTCTCCAGCACTTCCCACAAACCGTTGTGGGTTGAGACAATTATGAGCAGAGGCGCGAGCTATCAAAAGCAAAACAGCGACGTGTTGACACGGTTGGGTGGGAACGCAGGACTTGGATAATGTTGGCGAAACCCGACAGCTAAGCCTCTTGTGAAACTTTCCGCGACTTTTGAGGAGGAGCAGCGGCTTCCACACGACAGCGTCGGTTGTAAACCGGCGGCCCGCGTCGGAGAAGGTTAACGAGTGGATTTCAAAACTTCTAGTTGGGCACCACAAAGAAACGTCTCCCCAATAACTATTGCAGTTTTTATTGCAGAAACTTGTTTTGTCCACAAATGAGAAACTTTGCCCTCCGTTTTTAAAGCTTAATGCAAAATGTAACTCACCGTAAAGACTTAAAGCGCTGAGACAGTTAATACATTACATGCAAATGGCACAAAAACAATTACTGCACTCACAGTTGTATTATAAGTACTGCAAAGACTAGTAGTAGAGGAACATGTACTCTCATGTAAACAAAAGAAACAACAACAACTAAAAACTAAACTTCAACGCCATATCGATGATGTGGTGGTGTTAGCCAGCATGCTAACGTCAGTATCCACTGGCTAGCAGCTCATTTTAGCCTGGCGTTAACGCTGTTTGGCTTGCGTGCGGTGGGATGTTAAATGGTCATCACTGCGCCATTCGAGATGACACCGCCTGTGTTAAAATTAGCGCTGCGGTTGTTGCGCTGCGGTGCGAACACAACTTCTGGCAAAATCGTAGCGAGAACAAAACATGAGGAAAAGAGCAGTACATTGGCGGTGCTTTAAAAACTGGAGGTACACATATAACAGTATAGACTGATGTTTTGTTATTCTCACTTCAGTTCTCCTTCAGTTTAATTAAATGTATTATTCGCTACATGATTTGTTTTGATCATTTAATCAGGTATCAGAACTCATCAAAAGACCAGAAGTGCTGATAAAAATAATGACTGAAAAAAAAAACTGATGTAACCGTGTGGGTTCATCAAAGGCATTTTTCAGAATCCGCAAATAAATGACAGCCAGTTGTACTTGTTTATCAGTCTGTTCTTTATTCACTTGCTCTTTCATGTGTTTCCTAATTACTTCAGTGACTTTCTCCTGTGAGGGCGGTTTCGTCAAACAATTAATATTGGATAGGCGCTGTGAATGATAAATGATAAATGTCGGAAGGGCAAAAATGATAAAAGACGGGGTTGTTTTTTTTTCCTTATCATGTGAGACCCAGTTTTAATCATAATTTATCACCCTCCTCTTTCATCTCGCAATCATTTCACCTCTCTGCCTCTCCATTTCACCTCTCTTTAATCAATTAATGTAAGCTCAGTCACTTTAGAGAATAAAGGTTTTGAATTTTCAGGACTGCATTTGTCGACCAGGTCATTGTCTCAGACTAGATATTGTCATTTTACACTAACTAGCATCCTTCTGGTCCTCTACAAATGTAAGCGTTGTGTCAGGAAGGTCATGAGACTAAAACATGGCAAATTTAACATGCAGATCAGTTCTTAGTGGCGGCCCTGCTGGGAAAGGAAAGTACTTGCTTTTCCTTTTGCTGGATTAACAGTTAAACTTTACAGCGGATATGGAGTTGGTCGAATTCTGTTCTACTCTGCCCCTTTGCAGTCGTATCCGTGCAAATGTGAGTGACAGCTTTTTAGCTCCCCTGTTAGCTTTGCATGAGTCAGTGGATAATAATAATAATAATAATAATAATGATAAAACTTTATTTGTACAGCGCTAAATCACAACCAAAGGCGTCTCAAAGCGCTTTATACAAGCAATGGATGAGTCAGTGGGGGGAGACAAATTACACCTCTGTCGCTCAGATTATGACAGTCTGGTGACCTCGAAGATAGTATGACCCACAACGGGCCTGTTGGGAGGAAGGTAAACTGCACCGAGGATCGCGGGTCTCAAGAGCCAAACAGGGTGAAGATTAGAATATGATAAAGATCAGAAGAAAAAAAGACTTTTAATTTTGATATTTTGGCATTAAAATCACAAGATTAATTCAGTTAAATTGTTAAAGGCCTAAAGTGAATGACCAACGTACTGGGAAAAGCAACTTCTAAGACCAAAGTGCTGTCTTCGGAACAGCACCCTAAGACTCCTAACGTTTTAATGAGACAGAAAATTAATATTTCCGAAAAAGTTTTGCCCCAACAATCCAAACTGGAAAAGAATGGACTCCTCCTCCAGTGATAAAGTCTGTTGTCGTCATCATGCTTCCCAAGAAAAGTGAGAGTACGTCCCACGTGTTTTAAGAAGCTGGGTCGGGGTCAATCGGAAGTGCGTCTTACAGTCTTACAGGAAGTAGAACAGCAGCAACTTTCTCAAACACCTCAGTGAACCAGTTGAGCTTGGGTACCACGGATTCACTGGCCAGTCCTCGCCTCGCTCGAACGCCTCAACTTTTCCCCGGTCTGAGGAAAAGTGCGCGGCAAAGCCATCAAGAACATCCCGCAGATGGCTGAAAAAAGCCTCGGAAGGGAGAGTCCGTGGAGTAGTAATAGTGCCACTCGGACATGAAGGTGGAGCGGAAGTCTCTGATGATCAAAGCCCCGGAGCGCCTGTTGACCCTGAGCTCAGCACTGGGCTCCTTATGGAAAACAGATACGTATATTTTCCTCACGTATAGTGATCCGAAGCCACTCTGCTGTAAATGCGGCGTCCAGGATTTCGACTTTCACCTAAAAAAAAACAAAAAAAACAGTTCTTCCTGTTCAAATTACCGAAGGTTCCGTCCTCTCCACCTATAGCAGCAGCGTCGCCGCTGTGCTTCTAACCCAGAACACAAAACAAAGGCTTATGAAGCTTTACGCTGCGCCAGCCACAAGTGTGTTTTATGCAAGGGGCTCGGAATGAGACGGGGGAGGCACGGGGGTTCACATCGCATTAAAGCGTACGTCGTGCTTGTTCTGAACTCGCATTACAAACTACAAGAAAATACCTTCAAACACCAAGAGGACCTTTTTTTTTTTTAATCTCTTTTGAAACATTGCATTGGTGGAAAGGGGCTTAAAAAAGACTTCTCTGCAACCAACAAAAAAAAACAAAAAAAAAACCTACCTTGTATTATTTCCAGAGCAAGGCTGCTCTTTTTAAACATGAACTGAAGTTCAGCTGAGCCATAACGAATGGAAACACCTTTGGTCCTACCCTTCAAAAAGTGAAAAAAAAAAGAGGAAAAAAAGTCAAAACTCGCTCGCTATAAAATTAATCGAACCGGCGCAGGAGGGTCAGGGCCCCTTTTGATCTGACATCTAAAACCTTTTGGAATTCAGCAGAGATGACAGCTCCAGCATTAACATATGGGAACATTAAGGATCCAACGGTGCGGCGAGATGAAATGCAGCCCCACTACACGTCTCCGACTGGGTGAGGTGGGTGCACGCGAGCGACGGATGACCTCGACGCCCCGGGCGGACGGTGACGTCTCTTTAACACAGCGATAGAAGACAGTTCGACACCCCCAGACCTGAGGACGCTCCGAGGAGGGTGTGATAGTTTATTGATTCCTCCGAGGAAAACGCCCAATCCGTAGCAAGACTGACAGGCAAAGTCACCTTCACGGCGGCAGACGCAGCCCTGGAGCTACGTCTGAGGGTCCATGAAGGATATGCGGGCTGCCGTCATGGCGGCGGAGTTGAGGTTCCTCCATCTGAATGACTGACGTGCGGCCCGAATGCCCGGAGCAGAAGAGATCAGTCACTGAATGCAGTCTCTGCCGAAGAGTAACAACTGTTGTTTGCTGGTACTTAAAGAGCCGATGCTGATATTTTTTTGTCAATCATTGATTGAGAGAAAACTTCTTTTATCCCTAATCAACATCGAGCCCCAAGCCCAGGTTAGGTTTTGAATTTATTTCAAATGAGTCATTATTTTAGGGGACCTAATGTTTAAGGGGATAACGGAGACGAAGTCTGTTGTTTTTCTTGGAGTTGTTGTGCGTTGGCAACTACCAGTAGCACGCAAACTACGTTTCCTGACTTGTGGTAGTTATCTTGAACATGGATCCCAGAGAAAGGCAACAGAGTATTTAGAGTTTAGTCTGAATTAATGTTAGTCTACTTTATATGATAAACAGTGTTTGTTTGGTTAAAAAAAAAAAAAAAAAACACACTCAAAGTTTGAGTTGTACAGGCCTTTCAAAACTGACAAAAACACTGTGGCATCACTTTGGAACAGCCCACTTACCTTGTGATTTGCCAGCCGCCCACTGCCTTGGGAAGATGGCTTCTAGCGCTCACGCAGTGATGCCTTTTAGAAGAAGAAAAAAAAAAAAGTTTAGAGCTAAAAAAGTTTATTTATTTTCATTAATAAAGGGATCACTTTAATGGGAATTGTGGACATTAGTCCAACGTGGGTTTACCAGTGGAGCAGAGCTTTGGTTGAGTTGAGACTTTAAAATAATTATGACAGCTCAGCCCGTCTCCTCACCTCCTCCTCCTGTGTAGGAAGTGTGTTGCGAGACCTTTTGCTGACGGACTCCAGGCTCCTGGCTCCTCTGGGCTTTCCTGTGCTGAAAGGAGGTGCCAGCGGTTTGCAGACAGGTGCGGGTTCAGGCTCGGGTTCTGTCGGACACTCGGCCGCGTGCAAACGGCATCGGAGTGGAGATGCCAAAAAATCATAAAAAAATTGTGCTGAGGACACGTTTCCTCCTGGCCGCGGCCACTCGTCTGGGCTGTCAGCGGGGAAGAGCTATCAATAGCGTTTCCAGACCCCGTGGAGTCTGTCAGCACATCCACCTGTTCCGTCAGCACATTTTGCATGATATTGCCAAAATTACTTTTGCAATTGTTGTTGGCAGAGATGTCTCTCTCTCTCTCTCTCTCTCTCTCTCTCTCTCTTTTCTTTTTCCCACTTCTCTCTCCCTCCGCCTCCCTCCTTCTCGCTGTAGTGACAGCACATCAGCTCATTTCTGCTATTAGGCTGAGTTTCATCTCCAGCGACTCCAGCAACAAACGCTCCCAACATTTGATGCGGCCATTTACTTCACCCCCACCCACCCCCCCTCGCTTTTATGTAAGCACTTGACAGATAGTTTTCATTTAAGCTGCCGTACGGAGCCTCGGCAGCGGTGAACAGATTAATAGAAAAGATACCATGACAACCTGCCGTGAATGCGCCTGATCATGAACGCTCTCTCCCCGGTAACCTTGCCGTGATGACATTGTTTGACGTAACACAACTCTCTTTACAACCTCACGAGAGACAAAAAACACAAAACATGTTGCAGAATTGGACCTTGGTGCAAAAAAAAGAAACATCTGGAGGAGGAGGAGGAGGAGGCTGCGATGCTTTCCAAGGGAGTTTTGTTTGTGGAGAAGATGTACGACCCGAGGAGCCTCGCCGCCCCCTCAGCGCCGTCTACGCTTGGCAAATAAAGGCGGTGGTGCAGAGAGACCAGAGGGAGCAGGGGGTGTGGCCGTTAGCAGCGGCCAAAGAGAGTGATGGCAGCTTTTGCGTGAAAGGTCAAGGGTGTAGTATTTGGAGATTTTGAAGAGGAAACGGCGACATCAAGTGGTTACGTTTTAGATTGCAGCGCCTTTCACCCTCTCTCTCTCTCTCCCCCTCCTGAGCTTGCCAGTGAGCTACGGTGGCCTGCGCACCCAAGGGGAGATGGATCTGGATGGATGGCTGCGCCTCTCAGATCAGTCACCCCAGACGAGAACGCACGCCGCACAACCTCCCCCCCCGCCAAAACAACACGCGCGCGCCTCTCTTTTAATCGGGGCAGCCGGCGCTTTGACAAATGGCCGCCCGACGCTGGCTCGGGCCGAGGTCGTTTTTGTTCTCCCGATTGAGACGTATGATCCGACATCAGAGCGAACGCACCCGCCAATGCTTTACGCTGTTTTCCGGCTGCTCCAAACCAAATGGCTGCTATCAGTAGCTATAATATGACTTGTTGGCAGGGCGCTTCATCTGCTTACGGATGCGGCGAGGCCGCGGCGCGCAGGGGGGAAAAAAACAAAAACGAAAAAACAAAACGGAACACCAGCTCACGCTTGACTCCGTCGTGAGTGCAGTTCAGTAGGGAGAATTTATTTTCAACACACGTCTGCCATGTGAAGTCTTTTTTTTTCTTCAAATGTATTCTCTAAAGCTACATAATAATGTTAGTGCTTATCTGCCATTATGGACCATTTTTGCTCCTTTCAGTTTCTTAGATCACGCTATTTTGGACGGTTATGTTCCAACTTCTTTCTCCACCTGTTTGTATTTATCATCTTGATCATCATCGAATGATCATTAGGGACACCCACACACGCTCTGCATGGCTTTTTCTTTGAAAAAGCTTTTAGGTGGAATTTTATTGGTCTCTTTTGTTTGTGACTCTTATGATTTCTTTAATGGATTTTCCCTTGGAAGAATCCCTTCTCGCATCCCTACGCGTGCCATCTCCTTGTATTAGTCCCTCAAAAAATTCCAATAGTAGGTGAAGTTTGTGTTTGTGCTTTCCTCTTTTTGCCTGTTCCGGCAGCCAATCACCTGCCTCCCCCTAACCCATCTAATCCTCTCCATCCTCGTCTCTCACTCCAACTAATTCCATGTCCTCTCTCACTACATCCATAAATCTCCTCTTTGCTCTTGCCCCGGGCCTCCTGCCTTGCCACTTCCCAACTCAGCATCCTTCCTTCAGCCGATATAGATTTTCATGTTTGATTTGGTGTCGGATTTGCACTGGCTGGTTCCCGTTTTGTGGCTGCGAAATACACGACCAATCAGAGGTCTGGACATACCTTCTCTGCATTTCTTCTTTACTCCTTTCTGCATTGTAGATGCAAATTGAAGACATCAAATGCATGAGCAATTGAAATTATGTAGCAAAGAAAAAAAAATGTTTTTGAGTTATGTCACAATTTATTTGTTTACTACATAATACCATATATGTTTAATTCATTCAGTTTTTTTGATCCCTTAAGTGAGAATCTATGTAAATAGTCATTAAAATGACATTGCATGAGAATGCGTGTCCAAATTTCTGACTGGTAGTGTAGTTCAAAATGCTTATGACAAAATGTATCTCTGCGTGCCACTGAAATATTATGTTTTGATCCACGTTGGCTTCAGGCACGCTGTGCTTTCTTTCCAACACATAGCCTATATTATGGTGATCTCAAGCAGAAGGCTACTTGCTGCAAGACGTTTGATTGCAAAACTTTTGATCCATTGCAATCACCCAACTTTCGCTTGGCTTTTCCTCAGCCTTCTCCTCTCTCGTCCCTCCTTGCTGCCTCTTGCCGGAGACTCCGAGCGGCCGCCGCCGCCGCCGCCGCTGCAGCTGCAGCTGCCTCCGCAAAGGTGCTTAGCAGAGAGACAGATTTAATTAGCGCAGATCCCAGTCTCCTACACGCCGGCTCCTGTCATGCCATCAGTCATGCAGGGGAGGACAATCCCTCACCGGTGGCATCATCATCAGCGAACACGTACACCGTGTGATAGCTGTGTCAACAAGATTTTCTCCCTGCCATGCCGCTGGGTTTTTAATAGCCGGTTCGGGGGCCTCGCTTTCCCTCGCAAAAGCCGGCGGTGATGCGGTTGAACCCGCAGGCAGGACAGATAGCAGCTCGACGGCCCTCGGGGGCCGAGTCAAGTAACAAGCAGT
Organism: Nelusetta ayraudi; assembly: GCF_046127955.1. Lineage (NCBI taxonomy): Eukaryota > Metazoa > Chordata > Actinopteri > Tetraodontiformes > Monacanthidae > Nelusetta > Nelusetta ayraudi. The sequence continues at coordinate 7,217,099 of NW_027466067.1, read as the reverse complement.
AGGTGTGACGCGTCCTTGAGAGACGGTCCGTTGAATAAGTAGATCTGTGGCGAGATTATTTTGAAAAGGAGACCTGTAAAACGTGTTCGCCGTTTGAAAACAGTGGCGGAAAACTTTTTTCCCAGGCACACAAATAAATCATGTTGTATAAAGTTCTGCCGGTTAATTGCGAATATTTTACACGTCGCGCTGTAACTGAAGGTCCTTTGTGGGCGGAATCTCGTTGACCGGTGGGGTCAGCGAAGTCACGCAGACACGCAGTTAAACAAGAGTTAAAAAAAAAAGCTACGCGCCAAGGCTGAACGATGCTTTAAAATATGGCTTGTCAATAGTGTTTCCCTCCCCAACATCCCCCCCCCCCCCCCCCCCCACTACCGAGGGCGTACTACACAGAGAGGTAGACAAAGGTGAACTTCTAGCGCCGAGTTATTTTTCATTCTGTTTGAAACAAAGCGCGGTGCAGCGCTGTGAAAATAATCACCGCCGCAACCAGAGTAAATCTTCCTGAGCCGCACTCGCGCTGAATATTAACCGCGCGGAGCCGGCAAATTCCGGCTTCTGGCTGTTGTCGGCGGCCAACGCTCGAAATGTTAAAGCGAGAACGGGGGAAGTGGCAGAAGTTCTTCGGCAAAGGACAAGCGGTTCTTAAAATGTGACGCTTTTGTTGCAGAAGGCGCCTTGTCCTCGGGAAGAAAAATCTGCGGCTTTTTGCGTGTCGGCAGAATGGGAGGGAAAAAAAACTCCCCCCCCCCCCCCCCCCTCCAAGAATATCGCACTGGGCTTGACAGCAGCAATCTGTGCCCTGTCAGCCTCGCAGTGAGTGTGGCGCTCCCGCACGCTTGGCTAGTGCAGAAATATGTCCGCCTCCGCCTTCGTCCGACCCTCCTCTTCCTCTCACTCCCCCCTCGTCGCACTTAACTGTGTTAATATTTGGGTAAATTCCAGGGCCTCGGCAGAGCCGAGCACCTCGGGTCCTCCCGTTGGAGAGGAGCTCCATGTAGCAGCAGCAGCAGCAGCAGCAGCAGCAGCAGAGACCAACACCACCGAAGACCACGGTGGAGAGCCCAGCGAGGAAACCACCGGGGACGGGTGTGAAGGTACAGAACCAAAATCATCACACAGACATGATGCAGATAATACTGTCCAGTAGATCCACATCTGTATCATATGGGATCGGGGCCTCCGCGTCTGTTGACCTCAATCTAAGCCAGTGGTGGGAAAAAGTTTTGCCAGGTGGGTCACAATGGGGTCTAAAATTGGACAGAGGGACCTATAAAATGTGTATGCGGGCTATGTACAAAACGTATCATGTAGCTTCAATGTCAATTGAAATTGAACAAAAGCAAAGTTACAACAAAATATGTGTCATTGCAGCCCCACGGTATTTAGCTCTTTATTGAAATGACTCACAAAACGCAGAAAAAGTGGATAAAATGCAGCTACAGCATTTTATGACTTCCATCCATTTTCGATTGGCGCTTATTCCCGAGCTCAGGGTCACGGGGGTCTGCTGGAGCCTCTCCCCGCTGTCATAGGGCGAAGGCAGGGTGACACCCTCGACAAGTCGCCGGTTCATCACAGAGCCACATGGCTGGAGAACCCGGAGAGAACCCACGCAGACACAGGGAGAACATGCAGACTCCACACAGAAAGGTCCCAGGCCATGAATCGAACACACAACCTCATAGTATGACCTCCATTTTATGACTTGCTTATTATTAATAGTTTGCTTATGCCTGCCATCAAAGGTGGGCGAGTACGGTCTTCATCCACTGCCTTGTCAAGAGAGTCCAGATGCGCGCATCAGTCGTTGCGCTATGCACGGCCGCACGCATCCTCTGCTTTGATTTGGTTTTGGTGCCGACGTGACCTGAATCCAATTAATTCGGCAGCGGGATCAATAGAGAAACATTTCCGTGAGGGGAAATTGCTTTTGGATTTCGTCTCAGTCAGCAGTGAGAGACTCAAAGCCGCCCCGCAGTGCTGCAGAGCAGGGTTTTTTTTTTTCATGCCAAACCTCTGATGTGTTCTTTAATGCACAGGGCTCCTACTGTGACTGTAAACACGTGCATGGCATTTAAACGAAACATAATAATGACGATAATAATTATAAATAATACTACTAATTATAATAACAGCAATGAAAGGACATTTACCCTGCATATATGGAAGCAATTGTTATTGTAAAAATTAACTGGAAACCACGCTGAGGTTGGTCTTTAAAGATCTGATGAGCGAAACCAAGGAGGCTCCTTCTGTTCAAACAAGCAAAGCCGGAAAAAATGTCATCACTGTTACAATGTAGCATATTGTAGAATTTATCCAAAATTGTGCTTGTTAGCCGAAAAATTACAAGGCGGCGCTTTGTCCCATTTTTTTTTTATTTTTTAATCAAAGGCCTGGAATCATTAGCGTCTAGTGCAGGAGCTCCCAAAACCTTTCAGCTTTAGACCGCAAAGAGAAATTTGGTCTCTCTTCCAGAGCAAAAGCTGAAGTGAAATATTTTTATTTTTTATTTAATGCGTTTTCTTGAAAAATCCCACTGCAATAGGATCTGATAATGTCAACGTGCTGACAAAGCCATGAATTCAAAACGCCTGCAAAGATGAAATTACAGGAGCAACGTTTGCAACCGCCAAACCGGATTCTCAGCGTCCCGTCGTAATAAAAAGTCAATCGTAAAATGGAAAATTGCACCGCGTCAGCCAGAGACACGCCGCATTGATATACAAGACACAAAAATATGACCTTGTGGTCCCAGATTGAGAAATTCCTTTCTGTTTGGGCGTGGCAGAACTGCACAATCGACTGATTTCATCTTAAGCCTGTCGTGGTATCAGAGGGATGAATTTTGGCAGAAGTGACCAGTTGACAGTCACCAGTCAGTCGGGTGAGTGACTGACTAGTGACTGCTCTTTATAGGCCGTTTTACTACAGTGCTTCCCTCATCATTGTGCTGTAGAGCTCCGGTGTTTGCATCTTTTTTTCAACTTTGATCTCAATTAATTCAGCGCCGCGAGTTCTTTTTTTACGGTTTGCATTTCCTGAAAACTGTTTAGAATCAACAACTGTCTGGTTGTTAATACTGCAGAAGCACCTGCTGACGGGGAGCCTGTTTTTACTGCACGCTGGGGTCACGCCAACATCTGTTTCAGCCCGCCGCGTTAAAACCGACTAACAGCCTCTTTGTTTTGATAATCACAAATCATTCAGAAGTTTCTGTCCGTAAAACAAACATCTGACACAGATTTTCCGGCTCTCGGCCTCGCCCGCTGCTCTCATACTAGATTTCAATAACTTTGGCGGACTCATTTTTCACAGGCTGCATTTCAGTGACAGTTTCTTTTACAAAATAAAAGCGATATTTCTAAAAATTTCAACAAAATACAATTGCGGGCGTTTCCGCTGAAAGGAATCTCGAATCTCGTCCTGCGAGACTCCACTTTGAGGAGTTCGCAGCTACAATACACTTTGCCATAAATCTGCATTTCCATGTTGTTTGCCGTCAAGAATAGTTGCTCTATTTTTTTATCTTTGATTACTTTTGCGATATCCTTCTATATTGACACGTCTGTAAAAAAAAAAACACCTAATGAGAGCGTAAAAACCTTTTTGCCATATTTGATGCGTTTCCATGAGCAATTTTTTTATTGCGATATTTAGGTTTTGCGCAATTCTAGCGCTAATGGAAGCGCAGCTACCGTCACGTTGCCCTAAAGTGTGCACAGCGATTAAGTTTACTGCGATGGCTGCTGCCTGCTGAAGTTATTCACCAAGGTGAAATTAAAGTGAGGAAACGCGGCGAGGAGCTTCAGGTTGTCGGAAACGAGCAGGCGCCTTCCCAGGAGGCCGAGCGACGAGTCGGGCAAACTCCTGTCGCCGCGCATCCGGGAAAAGCGGAAAACCGAGCGGAACGCCTGTTCGGCTGACGCCGCGCAGCCGTAAGAACAGTCGCTCTTCCGCGCCTTCCGCAGCGTCCGCTGGATCTCGTCCAAGGTTTGTTTTTTTTAAGGCGTTTCTTCTTCTGTGTAATCCACGGCGGGAAAATCTCCAATCGGATTGATTGAAAAAAACAAGAACAAAAAAAACAAAACAAACAACCCGGATTGCCGCTGTTCCGGGCTTAGCGGAAGAAGTGCTGCAGACAAATCGCAGTTTAAAGCCAAATCGATGAGGCTCGCCGAGCCAAATTAGGCCGAAAACACTTTGAAGGCGGCGAATGACAAATCCTCCCGAGCGCGCCGCTCCGCCGGGTCAATACCTCCGCCGCGCCGGATACCGGGGGCGTGGCGTCACGCGCCGGGCGGGGCGGGGGTGGGGGGGGCCGTTACGGCGCCCACCACCACCACCATCCCCACCTCCTCACCACCACCCCCCCGAGCAGCCAGACTTTCAAATGCAAATGATACAATAAATATGCAAATAGCGCCAGGCCTCATCCTTGAAGATCGGCCTCCTTTTTCTCCTGCCGGAGTCGCCACAGAGGTTCGGGCGGCGGGAAAGGGAGCGACGCGAAAGGAGGAGAAGAGAAGAAACGCCCCCCCCTCCCCCCCCCCTCCCCTCCGCCCCTCCCTCCCAGAGTGATGTTTGTTTGCTTTGACGCCGATGTTTTCCTTCCCCGTTTTTTTTTTCCCCCTCCAGCGCCGCACGCGGCCGAGGCCGAGGCGTCCTCGGAGGTGATCTATGACGACGTCCCGTGCGAGGACCCTCCGCCGCCTCACGAAGGTTGGTGCCCCCCCCCCGCATACCCTCCACACACACACACACACACACACACACACACACACACACACACACACACACACGCACACACCACTTCCTCACGCCAGGAAGACGGATGGACGGCCGTCGCTCCGGGATCTCGTCGCTCTGTGTCTCACCGTCTCTCCTCTGTGTTTGTGTGTGTGCGTGCGTGCGCGCGTGTGTTCCCCCCCTCCAGATATGATATATGAAGACGTGCAGAGGGAGGGCGGCCCCCAGGGCGCCAACAACGGCTGGAGCTCCAGCGAATTCGAAAGCTACGACGAGCAATCCGACAATGAGGCCAAACTGCCCACGCGGAGCAAGGTAGTGTGTGTGTGTGTGTGTGTGTGTGTGTGTGTGTGTGTGTGTGTGTGTGTGTGTGTGTGTGTGTGTGTGTGTGTGTGTGTGTGTGTGTGTGTGTGTGTGTGTCTGTGCTGGATCCTAATAGCGCAGGAGGGGTGGGCAAACTTTTTTGACTGGTGGGGCCACAATGGCTTCTAAAATTTGACTGAGGGGTTCCGGAGCAGCAGCAGATGGATGGAGTGTTTTGGTGAGCCCACCTCATAGGAGGAAACAATGTATCATGGGATATGTAGAAAACATGATTTAATGTCAATTGAAAATGAACTTAAGAAAAGTTCCAACAAAACGTACTATTTGACTCACTATTAATTTAATTTCTTCAAGTTTGGCGGGCCGGATTTAAAAGCTTCACGGGCCGCATATGGCCCCCGGGCCGTAGCTTGCCCATGCCAGTAATAGGGTCATGAGCGGCCCGGCCCCCCTCCCCCACCTTCACCTTTTGTTTGGCTTCCTACACACAATAATCAAGGGGAATATTTCATCCGCTGCTCCGCCGGCCCGTCTGCCTTTATCAACGCGCAGAAGCCGACGGACAACGGGCTGAAAAAGGGCGTGACAAATGTTTGAAAAGGGGGCGTCGCTCACAGGAGAAGCCTCTGATCTTCCTCGGGCTGAGCGGCAACACGGCCGCGACCCTCCACATGGTGGCACTGTGCGCACGTTCACGTGGCGGAGAGCTTCCAGTCCCCCGGAACCCATAGGAATCTCTGGAGTTACGGCAGGCCTGAGTTATGATTGTCATCATATGGATTTATACCTCTTTTTTTTTTTTTCTTCTTTTTTTTGTAGACGTGAATATATTTATTCTATATTGATGCCCTCAGTGTTCCGGGGCGATGAGGTCTCACACTGCCGTAATCCCAGAAAATCCAAAAATGAAATCAGCGGCCAGTGAAGTAGAGGAGCGGGGGTTGGGGGGGGCAGGAAGTGTTTGTTTTATCAGGACCTTCTCAGGGTAATTAGAGGAAGCTGCAGGTTGGAGGAGTAAACGGGAGAAGCCTTGACTGTCGCGTCGCTGCAGCAGCAGCAGCAGCAGCAGCAGCAGCAGATGCTCTTTCTTCCCGAGCTTTCATCAGAAACGCATTGTTTCCAATTAGTCTTGGCTGATTAATTTTTCACCAAGTGCACCTGGAGGTCCTCCTCTTCCTCCTCCTCCTCTTCCTCCTCTTCGTCCTCCTCGCTGCTGCTCGCTTCAAGCAGCTTTGGAGAGTTTCCGCTCTCCAACACGTTGAGAGACGAAACCCGAAACGTGTATAAATCAGCGCCCATTAGCCTCATGCAGCTTAACCCCCCCTCCGCCCCTCCAGGCCTCCCCCGCCACTCCCCCTGCCCCTCCCCCGCCGCTCCACGCTTGCGATTAACCCCCCGTGTTTGGCTGCTTGTCGTTGCCTTGACCACTCTGCCTCCTCTTCCGTTTCCTCTTTTCCCTCCTCCTTCCTTCCTTCCTTCCTCCTCTTCCCGCCTGTCAAACGCCGCTACACCCCCCCCCCCCCGCCCCCCCCTCCCACAATGCCTGTAGCTCTCCCCCGACGTCCGCCGGCTGAGGGATCGCTGTGCCAGGACCAAACGAGAGCTGGCCACCAAGCTGTCTGGCAAGCACAACTATGACATCAAGGTATATATATATATATATATATGAAAAAAAGAACGATGTGTGTGTGTGTGTGTGTGTGTGTGTGTGTGTGTGTGTGTGCAGCACCTCCGGCGAGAGGAGATACTCCCCCCCCCCGCCCCCCCACCTCCCCCATCCTCCCACCAGCACCTCCTCCTCGCGCGAAGCCGTTTGCCATTAGAGTGAGAGCTGAAATGCGCTGTTTCTTTCCTCAGCTGACTCACGGCTTTAACTAACGCCACCCCCCACCCGCTCTCCTGCCGACTGTGACATTGCTTTTCTCTCTCTCTCTCTCCCTCCCTCACTCTCTCTCTTTCTTTTTTTTTTTTTAATATCGAGGCACATTTATGGGACACGTGAATTATTGAATGGTATCCTGGGTGTGTTTACTTCCACCGACGGTCGCCGCACCCAAGCCGAAACCCAGACCCAGGTCCAAGCCGGTCTGCCCTCCCCCTCCCTAACCCTCCCTCCACCTCTGCCACCCCCCCACCCCACATACAAACTTCATTGACCTACTTTCCAGAAGTAGCGTCGTTTATAAATACTACTCCCGCACCGCCGGGGCTGCAGTCGTCGCTCGCCGCCGTCGTCTCACCTCCGCGACATGTCGGGAGCCTCGCTGGCCAGAGGAGGTCAGACGGTGAGACTCTGGACCAGCACGCCGGGCCTCCTCCTGCTCCTCCTCTTCCTCTTACTCCTCCTCTTTCTTCTGCTCCTCCTCTCTCTCCTCCTTCTCCTCCTCTTCCTCCTCCTCCTCGTCCCCCTTTCCCTCCCTCTCCTCCTCCACTTCACCTCCTCTTCCTCTTCCTCTTTCTCCTCATTGTCCTCCACCTCCTCTTCGTCCTTCTCCTCCTCCACCTCCTCTTTCTCTTCTCCCTGCTCCTCCTCCTCCTACTTCTCCACCTCTCTTCGTCCTTCTTCATCTCCTCTTCCTCCTCCATGTCCTCCTCCTCCTCCTCCTCACCACGCCTCCCCTCTGTCTCGTGTCCTCCAGGTCCAGCAGCTGATGAAGGCGGCCCGCAGCGGAACCAAGGATGGGTTGGAGAAAACCAAGATAGCCGTCATGCGCAAAGTCTCCTTCCTGCAGAGGAAGGAGCAGCTGGGTAAATGTTGCAACGGGTGTCTGAAAACTTTCACTCCCCTCCTCCTTTCTCTTTGAATAGAACATCTATTTCCAGATGTGGCTGCAGGTTATGTGAGGTTTTTCTTTTTTTTTCTTTTTGGTTTTGCATCTCCTTACAGTTGACTCTCTGAATTAAAGACATTTGCTCGGCATGTAAAGCAGGCCAGCTCAAAGAAGCGCTCGGGGCCAGGGAGGGAGGAGGAGGAAGTCTTTGTCTTCGCACCCAATCCCTGCGGGGGGGAGGAGGGGGAAGGCGGGGGGGGGAAATGAAAGCTTAGCGCAGAAAATACAGATCCAGATGATGATTACGACGGCGACGGTAAACAAGACTGACAGGCCTCCTCTCTTCCGATTCGGGGAAGACGCGGCCGAGAGAAAAGGGGCTTTATTTTTCCCCTCCTGGAGGCGCCACGATGACACGACTGTGGCGGCCCGCCGCTATAGGCAGCCGCATCCAAAAGACAATAGACGGAGATTAGCGTCCGCTAATGGAGCGTCGAGGAGCTCCAACCAACCAACCGACCGACCGACCAACCAGAGAGCGGTGCGGTGAAACAAATCTGTCAGCCGTCACAATGAGGTAAAGAGGGCAGCGCTGCTATTTTTAGGCGCCGATCGAGGGAAATCTGCGCCGCTTCATGTTTCTTCTCCCTGCCGATCCTCTGTTATCATTCCAAAGTCTTTAATTGGAACGTCGAAGCCTTTTTTTGGTACCTTCGTCTTCGTCGCGGTTATCTTCTTCTTCTTCTTCTTTTTTTTTTTGTTTTATTTTTGCACGCGCGCCAAAACTAGAGAGGATGTTTTCACGATTGTGATTCCCCGCGCGGCTCTTTAACTCCGACACAGATTCGCTGCTGCTGTTCTTCAGGTTTCTTTTTTCCCACCACTTTCTTTCAAACGGCTCCTCTTTCCTGCTCCCGTCTGAAGCTGCGGCGGGATGCGACGGCTGCTCCTCTCTTCTTCTCCCCGTCCGTCTCTCATCGCACACGCTTATGCGTACGCTACCAGTCAAAAGTTTAGACACACCCTTTGAATTTGATGTCTTTTCTTTCATTCTCATGCCTATTGACGTTGCAGTTTCTCACTGAAGGCATCAAAACTACGTCGGAACACCCATGGAATTATGTAGGAAACAACACGTTTGATATTTAAATTCTTCAAAATAGCCGCCTTTCATAAAAAGCATATTTAGACTTATTTAACGTATTTCTTTGCTGCGTAATTGCGTGTATCTTGCTCAAATATTTGATGTCTTCACTGTCTATCTGCAGTGTAGAAAGTTGTAAGGATAAAAAAAAAAAAAAATTGCATGAGCAGGTGTGTCCAAACTTTCTTGTGCCCCCCCCCCCCACCCCCTCTCTTGGTAACAAGTTCTTGTCTCTTCCCCTCCCCACTTTTCTTTTTTTTTTTCTTCTTGCACACCAGCGGAGGAGGAGGACGACGCCGGGTACCTGGAAGTGACCGTGTCCGACGAGAAGCACCCGCCTCCGCAGCTGAGCCCCATGCCGGAGGGACTGTCCAGCCACCAGGTGCACCGCGCACCCGCCGCCTCCTCCCCGCTAACCGATTTACAGCCAGACGGGAGGGTGACATTCATGGAAAATGAAACGATTTGGCGCCGAAGCACGGCGTCTCAAGTAGTCGCACGTCACGGTGAAATCACCATCTCGAACAAATTAGCCAAATGAAAAAAGCCAACAAGAGTGGTGGGTGTATTTCAGCGTCTCAGTGACCCCTCGTGACCTTTTACCGCCAGCCGTCGTCTCGGTCTCATGATGTCACAATGTGACCGGCGTGATGAGGGCCAATGTTTGGACGACACTGACCAATTTTCTATTGCGATATTTAGGTTTTGCGCAGTTCCCGAGGTAATGGAAACGCACCTGTGGTTGGAAAGTCGAGCGAAGGTCAAATTAAGTTCACCTGTAAAGATTCGGTTGCAGTCTGAAATTTCATTTTAGCCTCCTTTTTTTTTGTGCTAAGATCTTAATGAATCTTAAATGAAATATAAAACAGAGAATTAAACCCTCTTCTACATTCTGCGCTGGAGCTTCACCTCCAGTGTAAACACTTTGCAGCCCCAGGAAAACGCTCCAGGCTGCACTGTGCAATCATTTGTCACGTCGTTGTTCCTACTCGCTCCCCGTTCGTTTCATCCTGCTTTAAAACAGTGTTTTGCTTCTTCTGTTTTTTTTGTTTTTGTTTTTTTTTTTTCCGCGGCGGTGGCGACGGCGGCGGCGGCGGCGGCAACAGCTGGCGTCTTGTCACGGGAAGTCCGATGATTTAGCGCTCTGCCCGAGGCCTCCGTCCAAACACACTTCCTCCTCCCAGTGCCTTGTTTTCCCCGCTGCCGCTGCTGTTGTTGTTGTTGTCGTCGTTGTTGTTTTCCTCTCCGTGACAAACGCGTGATTACAGCGCCGAGATCCTTCAGCCGGCGCCGGCGCCGCCACCCCATCGTGTCCTCTTAGCGCTCGATTTCCTGACTGTTGTGTTTGTCTGCGCAGGTTGTCAGGCGCCATATCCTGGGCTCCATCATCCAGTCGGAGCGCAGCTACCTGGAGTCCCTGCGGAGGATCCTGCAGGTGAGCTGTTAACTCAGCCCGCCGGCCCCCCCTCCCCCGCCCCTGAGGAGGGTGGGGGTTGGGTGGGGGCGTATCCGTCAAATTACGCCAGCCTCTCGTCGAGCTCGCTTCCGTGAAGGACCGTCGCCGCATGCATTAGTGGCTTTTACCGCCGAGGTGGCGCTCGTTCGAGATCGGGATGAGGATTTTTATTTGCCGTTTGTGAGCCCGTTCAGGGAGTCGAATTAAAAGGTGAAAAAAAGACCACGCGTAAAGCTAAAAACACGACGCGTAAAGTTAAAAAGACAACGCGTAAAGTGCAATCACTCTGTACAGAGTCTAGTTAAAGCAAGATTAAAAGGCGTGTATAAAAAACAAATAAAGTCAAATTGCGCAGGCTTAACCTCTGTTGTTAAAAAGGACAGCTTGGCGACCGGCATTTTTTTATTTTTTTTTTTACACTATGCTTATCATTCCAGGTCGACAGTAAAGGCAGCATCCCCCCAGAGGGGGGTGAAATAAAGAGGAAAGGCCGCAGAGTGGGAGGGCGGGTCGGCGGTGAAACCTGGTGATTTCCGTAAAAAACAGATTATTGCTGCTACTACTGTTTGTCACGTCCTCTCCTTCGGTGACACATCAGTCCTCACAAGTTACCGCTCGGATGTCGCTGAAATGGATTATTAACCCCCCCCGCCCCCCAACTGGTGGAAAATATTATTTTTAGCCTCTGAGTTTGCACAGCGGCATCTTTTTATTTTCTTATTCCCCCCCCTTGCGGAGCAAACGCTTTCAAATTATTTAGATGTGGTGGCTTCTACAGAGAGCGAAGCCCACAAAGAGCCCGTCAGCTGTGTAAAGCTGTGTCAATATCCCAGGAGAGCCGAGCGGAGAATCAATCAACCCTTCTTTCACCGACCGTCTTCCCCCCTTTTTTTGCATTTGCAAAATTTGCCAGCGCCGCTCTCTGCTCAGCACTCTTTTTATCATTAGCATTCACAATTTTTTTTCTTTCCTTTTTTGTTAAATCACAGTCACCTTGGGCTGTGAAAGTGTTCCACTAGTGCACACATTTCAAACTCGAGGCCCGCGGCCCGAATCTGGGCCGCCGCATAATTTTTTTGCGGCCCGTCACGGCTTGAAAGGAGTAAGATTGCCTTAAAATAAAATCTATGCTTATTTAAAGTTTAGATCAACCAGGAACTACATCTCCAACAATTTATGCTGAGTTTTTGATGGCCACTAGATCAGCGTTAATTTTGTTGCGGAAAAACTTTGTTTATCGTCAAATCACTTTTTTTTTTTTCCGGACTAAAATGAGACAATAACTAAATAAAAATTCATTCTCAAGGACTAAGACGCTGACGAGGTGTATCGACATTTTTGTCAACGAATTAAAACGAGACAAAACTCTCTGCCAGAAACGAGATGCAATCGGAGCTCATTTCGCTTGTGGAAGGAAATGACGATTTAGAAAGTGGCGGGAGGAGCCGGGAAGAAAACCAGTCAGAGCAAGGTGGTCAGGAAGTCACGTTGTCAGTATACACAGATTATCTGGGACATACTAGCTTGAGACCAAATGTCAACACCAATAAAAGACACAATGTCAAGAGGCGACAAGTCGTTTGGATGTACTTCACATTTGATGTGAAAGAAAATAAAACACTTTATAAAATCTGTGGCGCGAAAAGAGATCAGGAATCGACTAAATCTACTGTATTCTAGTCGACTAAAATGATTCTGATTTTTGCCAACTAAAACTAAAATAAAACAATTTAGATGATTCAATTTTGACTAAAACTAACTAACATTTTAGTCAAAAGACGACGAAAACTAAATCAAATTTTGCTGTGAAAATTAACACTGCGCTAGATTGTTTTCTAGCAAGTGGAGTTGAATATTAATTGCAAACAATATTCCAAAAATGTGAGAAGTACATTGACGGTTCGATCTTTGGAGTCATGTGGATTTATTCACCTCGCCCAGAGAGAGGACTTCATCACACCAAACGATTGCGCTTCCGTGCACACTCACGCCAAAGCGCTCGCGATGTTGTGATTTACTCGACAGTGTGCTAACGAGTCGCTGCACTTACACAGCCTTGAGGTGCGCTCACGCCGAGCGCGACGGCCGCCGCCAGAGCGCACGCACGCAGAGCCGGTGTGCGGACACTAATTACGGCGCGGTTTCACCTCGTCGTAGCCGGAGGCCTGACAGATACAAAGACTTTTGGGGATCCGTCCCTTCAAACTCGATGTGATTGTGATTGCGGCGGCTCCGTTCTTACATCCTCCTACATCTATAACACATCCGCCTGCCGCCTCGTCTCGCACCTCGGAAGATGTGGAAGTGGAGTGACTGCCTGTTCGTTCATCACAGCACAATCACACACACACACACACACACACACACACACACACACACAGGCTCGAATTGTAAGCGCACTCAACAATTCAATTTTCTCCCTTGTCCTCTGCAGGAGTACCACAGGCCGCTGATGGAGGCTGATCCGCGCATCCTGAGTCCCAGGAAGATCCGGCCCATATTCCACCGCGTCAGGGAGATCGCGCAGTGCCACTCCATGTTTCAGATCGCGCTGGCATCCCGCGTGGCCGAGTGGGACATCAGCGAGAAAATCGGGGACCTATTTGTCGCCTCGGTTAGTGCGCACGTTTCCTTCTTTTTTTTTTTTTTTTCCCGTTATGCGAGACTGAAAAAAGGAAACTGCTTGTGCGCCGTGTTTCGGTTGTGCTCCACAACCAATTGCCGGGTGCGAGTGCAATCAAAGGCTCCGAGGTAAAGGCGGGCCCCTATCTGAAGCGGTCCTCCAGCGCGGCCGCCGCCCCCCCAGAATGGTAATGAGTCACAGGTTGCGGCCGCAAGCGCGGCGAGTTTGACCCAGACGCGGTGCAATTTGCGCCGGCGATGAATATCTCCGATGCATTCGCTGATCTCCGGGGCACACGCTTTCGTATTTTTCGCGCTCCGGTTGCAATGCTGTTATGTGTGTGTGTGTGTGTGTGTGTGTGTGTGTGTGTGTGTGTGTGTGTGTGTGTGTGTGTGTGTGTGTGTGTGTGTGTGTGTGTGTGTGTGTGTGTGTGTGAGAGAGAGAGTGTTTTTTCTCCTGCGTCCTCGCTGTAAGCTCTGCTCATTATTTGCCTATTACACGGCCTCCTTCCCCTTCCCTCTGCCGCCCATTACATTTTTGCCGCGCTCGGAACCCCACAAACCTATTCCAAGCCTGCTAAGAGCCCGATTCCTCCTTTGAGCTCCAACCACCATTGTTATGATCATTACCCCCCCCCCCCACCCCCATCTGTAAAGGTGGGGCTCATCTAGTGGTGCCTCAGGGGCGGAAGGGGTCGCGAGCGCGCAGGGTTAATTTCTTGGCTAATCCCCCCCCGCCCCCCTTTCTCAAAGTGCCACTATCAGCCGCCTGGTGTGGATTTAATTGAGGTGAGAGAATGAATGTCTGCCACGCAACGCCCTCCACTCACACACACACACACTCACACACACTCACACACACACACACACACGCACCGAGCCTCCCGCTCTTTGCCCACCTCCATCCCTCTTTGCTCTAGCCTCTTAAATGGCTCGTGAAGGGCACTGCGGCGGCCCGGCGCAGTAAACAAAACGTTTTTTTTTTTTGCTTTTTTTTTTGCGCGGCACTATATTTAAATGTCCATTATCGGGCGTCCCGTTGCATTAAAAAGTACCCCCGTGCCTGTCCCGACGAACGCCACGGTGTCAAAGAAAATTAGGTGTTTGCGACACAAAAAAAAACCAAAAACAAACAGGCACGACGACGCGGGACCCTCTCACTGGCTGCGTTAAATATAGCAATCTAAAAACTGGTAATGGAAACACCTAAACTTCGCCAAAAACCTTTCAAATATGGCTAAAAGGTTTTTGCGCTCTCATGAGGTGGTTTTCCAGACGTATCGATGTAGAGGACATAGAGAGAGGTATATCGCAAAAGTGTCACTTTCTTCGCATTTGCACGTCAGCGGACGTGACGTACGGGGTCACGTGACCACTTCACTTCGAGTGAAAATGGTGCGTTACGTTTGGACGGAGGAGGAGACGGAATATTTTTTAACAAGTAATCAAAAAGAAAAAAATAACAACCATTCTTGACAGCAGACAAACATAAACAAACAAAAGCAAACGTAATTCTCGTAAAATCTCACAGGACGAGATTTTACGAGAATTACGGCTTTTGCGCTTCACCCCATTCAATGGAACCACCTGCGAATCGCAATTGTGCTTTGTCGAAATTTTTATTTTTATATTATTTTTTATTTTGCGAAAAACCCTGTCGACCGCGATGCGCCTGTTGACAGCTATTCAGACCGAGCGTGTGTCTCCGCAGTTCTCCAAGTCCATGGTGCTGGATGTCTACAGCGACTACGTCAACAACTTCACCAACGCCATGGCGCTCATAAAGAAAGCCTGCATGTCCAAGCCGGCCTTCCTGGAGTTCCTCAAGGTGAGTTTTGTTGGTTCATTTGTTCATTCTGTTGTTTAGAAGAGGCTTCATGCAAACACTTGGCTTTTCCTCCGTCGCGGCTTCCACAGAGAAAAATAATAAGTGGGGGGTGGGGGGGGGGGGGGGGGGGAGAGGTGCGATCTGTGTGGAACGGAGGTTATTTGCACAAAGACTAACTGGTTATTTGCAATGCACGCGAGGACGGCTTCTTTGCCGGTTTCTGCCTTTGGGGAGGGAAAATTGCATCTGCATCGCAGGGTAGTTTCTGCCAGCGACGGTTCACTTCATCACAAATTTCCCCGTCTTATGCTGTTTATCCGCCCAGGTTGTTTCGCTGTGAACCGCGTCGTCCTGTTGATCTTGTCTGCTCGCCTTCAAAACAACGGCCTCACTTGCCGCTTAAATTGTGCGGCTCAAAGCGCGACAACCACGAGAAAATAGCACCTGTTTTTCAGGCCCCGGCACCTGAAGATAATCTGCAGACCTTGGTTTTTTTTTGTTTTTTTTTCTTTTCGCCTCCTCCTCCTGAACAGACGGGGCTCAATCAGGGACGCCGTGTTGTTGGGTGGAGAGGAAGCAGCAGCGACATCAATCTGCTGGCAACAGCGCCCTGTGAATTATCCTCAATAACTGGGGGGGGGGGAGTAACAAAAATGAAGGATTTGTCAAATGGTCTTGTCAAGAGGTTCAAACGCCACGAGCCGAAGTCCCACCGAGTCCCATCTTAATAAAGAGGAGAAGCAACAGCTCTGCACCTAAACAGAGCGTAATGAATGAAATAGGAGGCGACCGCTTTGATTTAATGCGTGTTGATTTTGCGGTGAACTGTCCCTTTAGGGATCAGCGGCTTCATTATCAAACCCACTTTAGCTCGTTCTATGTTTAGGAATGTTCAAGGTTGTCCAGATGATGCTCACGCCCTGTTTCCACATCTATTTTTTTTTTTTTTTTTTTTACGAGTGTGTGGTCCCCCGGCCCCCCTCTTCCAGCCCAGAGCGGGAACATATGCATCGTGCGTGCTGGTGTGAGAGGTGAGAAGCCGCTGCTAGTCTTTGCGATGGCAGTCGAAACCTCGTGCAAAATCTTGCAAAATCTCAACAAAAAAGAAAGTTTTGATATTAATTGCGCAGAATTGCCCCCCCCCCTTCTCCTCCTGTGCGCCCCGCCAGCCTGCCGCCTTGCCACCCATGCGTGAGTGTGACCCGGGTGGCTGCGCCGCAACGCTGATTTACAGAACTGGATCACACAGCTGACGGCGCCCCGTCGCTCCTCCAGATAACACGCGTCCTTCCGCCCCCCCCACCCCCACCCCCACCCCCACCCCCTACCCCTCAGCCGAGAGCCTCCTCTGTCTCTCCTGGCGGCAATGTGAAGTCGCCGCAAATAGCGCCTCAGACAGACGTTGGCCGCAAAAGCCGGGGCGATACGTAGCACGGTGACGTCATGGGGCCGCTCTCGCGGACTTTGTTGCTGCTGCTGCTGCTGCTGTTGTTGTTTTGGGAGCTGTGGCTCTTTAGCGCGGGATGATGGCCGCCATGCGTTCTCCCCAACGCGTTCAGCGAGTTCAGCTCTGGTGGGGATGTGGAGTGTGTGCAGTAGTTTGTCACACTTTTCAACAAGCTTAGCGGCCACTTTGTTAGGCGCAATGCTCGACGACTCGTTAAGATGCAAAAAGCCAATCTCAGAAAGGGTTTGGATTGAGGCGGCTGGACTGTATGTATATATATATGTATATATGTATATATATATATGTATGTATGTATGTATATATATATGTATATATATATATATGTATATATTTCTATATATATATGTATATATATATATATATATATACATATATATACATATATATACTGTATATATATATATATATATATATACTGTATATGTGTGTGTGTATGCATGTATATGAATACATATATATGTGTGTGTAAGTATACACACACACACACACACACACACACATATATATATATGTGTATATATATGTATATATATATATATACATCTGCTGGGATTGTCACCACATTGAGACCATGGCCAAGGTTTTTGTAGAGAACGTCCCCAAAAAGAGACAACACCCAGTGGCGACAGCTGTGGAGGAGAATCAAACTTGGCCACGCTGGTACCGTGGTCCTCATAAAGCGGCCGGTCAGTGAGTCGTCTGTCGCTGCAGCTTGAAGCCTGACTACTCTGAGTGTCTGGAGACAAAACATTTTTTGCAGGTTGCTCAGCTGCTTCCTGCGAGGTGTGAGAGCCAGTGAAGCCTCGACGACTTGTTTTTCACTTTGCTGCGGGTGTCATCCTGGGCTGAGTGTTGCTTACGCCGTGAAAGAGACGGCTCTGATGACACCAGTCCGTTCTCCTCTTTTTTCCCCCTTTGCCTCGACGTGGAAAACACCGTGTTAGAAGCCCACACTAGACACCGGGGGGACACTTCTACCGGCCCCACTCTTTCTTATAAAGTTAAAATACAGTCCTTCTCTGCGACACAGGTGGAGTAAAATGTTTCTGAATGGTACATTACACTGTAATTTGTGCTGCAAGAGTTGGCCGCAAGCCTCTGTGAAGTTCAGAAATGGTGACGCGATAAAACAGTTTTCTGCTTCGGGAGGGGAGGGGAAAAAAACTGAGTCACATTCTGCTCTATTTCACACCCTTTTCTCTGACTAATGGGATCCTAAACCTTGACCACTGTCCTCAGTGGAGCCTCACTCTGAAATCTGAGGACACTTGTGAACTTGAACAGGCTTGTTTGGCTGGTTTTTAAACTCTTATATTCAAAAGATAGAATAAACACACGGCATTCAGAAAACCAGAGACTTGGTGCAGACTTGTGCGAATGTCTGGCTGCTGATTGTCAACAGTGATATGTATGTACATTATGGAAGGATGTATATGATATGTCTAAAAGGTCCAATGTTATTCAATTTTCAAAACACTAATATTTGTCCATAGTCTACTGAAGAACTCCCCAGAAATGAGAAAATAAACCCCAATCCTTCACTTCTTTTACTTCTCTTCGGTAAATTTGAAAGTGTTGTTGTGATGTCACAAAGGGCGCCTACAGTATTAGTTAGTGACAACACTCCAAGCCAGGCGTTCGCTCCACCATCCTTGACCACCACACCGTCGCCTTGTTTGTGCCCTAATCCAAAAATGTGAAGATTCAGCAGATGAATGCAGGGAGGATCTCAGGAATTTTCTAGTTTGGTCTCCACGGAAAACACCTGAATGTTGGCGACGTCGTTACGAGTTAATTAGGACGCCTTTTAAAATCTGGCGAGGGACTGCAGGTTAAAACTAGCCTGTTCGGCTCATTCTGGCTCATTTACGGCTTTGTCTGTTTATTAATGTGCATTGTCCCTTCAAATAAATACATATAATTCAGCAAACCTGTATCCAAAAATCCATTTTGCCTACCAAACCACCTCGAGCGAGGGTATGAACTTTATTGCAAATTAGAGGAACTTGTTTTGAATTATACTGTTTTAAAAATTCATTTTCTTCCGTGAGTCTCCACTCAATTCACATAAAAAGGTTTTATGGAAAATAAGTGCTGCATTAGGTGGTCTCTGAGGGGATTGAACTTGAGGTTGCTTACAATGGTTCGAACCAAAAACTACTACAACCATCAGTTGTAAATTGCGGGAGCCGTCTGATTAGGTTTATGACAGTTCACTTAAAGGGGTCTCTATTTGTAAGAACAAACTTTTCAGCTTTTTTAACGTATCTTCTGCGTGAGTGGCATGCCAACTAACACAGCAAATATGAAAAATGACAGCGTTCTAGCTGGACTGGCCTTTTCTGCGTTACTGACCTGAGACGAGCTGCTTTGATTGTGCTCGACTTTCACTATCACAAGCCGACCTGATTACCATAGGTACGCCTCTGTAGACCCTTTAAGAAAAATGTGGACAAGGCTACTAGCTCTGACTGCATGAATACGAAAGAAGATTAAAGCCAGAAGACGAAAAAAAATATATTCCAGGAGAAGTTTCCATTACGAGTTTCAAGTTGAAATTTTGTGAATAAAGTCGAAGTAAACAGAAAACTGGCGAAAATGGAAGTACTCCACTAGGCTTGTGCGCAGAGACTTTCGACTTAATTCTCAACATTTCGACTTTAATCTTGGAATTTCAACTTTTACGAATCATGACATTTTGACTTTATTCTCAAAATGTAAACTTTATTTACGGAGTTTTTACAGTAATCCCGAAATTTCGACTTTAATCTCAAAATATTGACTTTATTCTCGAAATTTCCACTGTAATCACAAATCTTTGACCTTTATCTCGAAATCTCCACTGTAATCCCAAAATTTGGATTTTATTCACGAAATTTGAACTTTATTCTCGAAATGGAAAAATTCTTAATAATGTTTTTCTCCTTTTGTGGCCCTAATTCTCTCCCGTACATGAGAGCTAGTAGCCATCTTTCCCGCAAGCTAGCGCTAGCAGTGGCGGGCTGGCCAATCACAATGTGGAGTGGGCTGTTCCATTGCGGGGCTATGGATGGAGCAGGTCAGGCAGGTAAGGCCTGTACAGCTCAAAATAGGAGTGCCTTGCCCACACGAGCCCCTTTTATGATCACAAGTAGACCACCAAAATGAATGTATTACATCTTCAAATAGCCATGAAGGGCACCTTTTAACAATAACCTGTTCACACGTCCCTAAAAAGTGACTGTGTGTCCTGCTGGCTGCCATGCGTGCACCTCCAGCAGAGAGACCAGTCTCAACCCTGCTTTCCACCGAGCGCTGCGGCTGATTGGCCGGACTGAGCATTCACATTCATCTTTGTCATCGGTGCACTGATGGAGGATTCTCCCACCCCCCCCCGCTCGCCCTTTCGCAACACTCTTTCATCCTGCTGCCGACAGCTCTTCTCAAACAAGGGTTGTCTCCCTGTTGTGATAAACAACCACATGGGGAGAAGAAAGAGTGTGAAACGGTCCTGTTATTGCTCTGTGTGTGTGTGTGTGTGTGTGTGTGTGTGTGTGTGTGTGTGTGTGTGTGTGTGTGTGCACGAAAGGAGGGAGAAACGAGCGGTTTTGATGATGTCAATCCGGCGGCAGCGCGCGGCTTCAGGCAACAGGCGCCGCGTCCCGTTCATAAAGGACGCCGCTCCTCGAGAAGCAAAGCAACGTTCCTCAGTTGTTCTCCTCGGCTGCTGCGAGAGCCAACCACGCTTCCACTTGACGCCGTGCCAAGGAGCCGCTAATACAAAAGCGACTTTTCAGGTGTGTCGCGCGCCGCGAAGAAATAGTCCCACCGTTTGGCCGAGGATACGAGTCAGATTGTGATGTGTCGCCGATGAGTATGTGGGAATCTTTTTTATTTTTTGAGTGTGTGTGTGTTGCAACTTAGAAAGTGAGAGAGTTTTGGGGTTTTAGATATTTCCTGTTCTACAGCAACTCGGCCATTCAGGTGTGCTTAGAATCTAATCTCATCATCGACGCCTTAGATGATGAGCCTTGTCAAAAAAGACTAGAACATGTGGAGCTGTATGTGGGCATAAAGTATGTACGATATGAATAAAAATATATGTGACGTAAAAATATGAATTAAACATAGATAATACAGAATATAAAATTAAATAAGATCTCACCTCTCACCCACGCCAGTGACATCACCCCTCAACCAGGGTGTCGGTCCCTACCTCCGAGAAGCGCCATGCGGCGTTCCTGCTAACAGGAAGCTGTACAGCAGAGGGCTAAACTGGCGGATTTCTTCAATAGTTGACAAAATTGGGCTTCTCGAACTCAGGGCAAAAGTACGATGAAAAGGTCACAACATGACGGCAATTAATTGGTTCTCAAATTCAGCTTCGCTCTATCGCATATCCTTAGCACTATGCCAACACGCAAAAATATATATACCGTAATTTCCGGACTATAAGCCGCTACTTTTTTCCCATGCTTTGAACCCTGCGGTTTATACAACGGTGCAGCTAATTTATGTTTTTTTTTAACAGCTAACGCCCACTTGGGGACCTTCTCAACTATGGATTTTTGGGTGGGCTCAGGAAAAAGTGAGACATGCAGTTTGCGTGAACAACGAAAGCAAAAGTGGAACCAAATACAGAACGAGAGCAAGACAGTTTGCGCAAAGGAAGTTTTCATGCACAAACCCTCATTATGGAAAACAAATGAAGAATTGCATATGATGCAGCTTTTTAGGTTAAAGGCAGTCGATCTGGCTATCAAAGAAGGAAATAGAGAAATACTGATCATTTCTATATCACAAGAAAAGGGTGAACATGGAACAAGTCAATCAAATAATGTATCTGAGCACGGCGCACTCGCGCTCTAGTCTGTATGTTCTCTTGTCTTTATGCGCTCTGTCTTTGTGAGCTCCGGTTGCTTCGCTGCCTCGAGTTCTGGTTCGACTCCATACCTATTAACTTAGGTGACCAGCGGGACCCCGCAAACAGGATCCGCGGTGCGAGTCCAGAGTCGCAGGCTCGCAGCCGCCGAACTGATCCGCTCCGCGGACCCGTTTCCTGACGAAACACCTGCGGCTCATAGTCCAGTGCGGCTTGTATATGTAAACATTTGTTTTCCCCTAAATGTAGCTGGTGCAGCTTATATTCAGGTGCGCTTTATAGTCCGGAAATTGCGGTATACATATATTTTATTATTATTATTGTTCATTCATTATTCATTCTCTATCAAATGTTTCCAGTGTCCGAGTTGACACTGCAGAGAGGGAGATGGAAAATAAGAAAGTTCTGCGTTCCTGACCCGCGCCTACAGCAGCCTACAGCAGCACATTAGACACAAGACGTGTGAAGAATTTCCTCCTTCATCGGTGCATATGACTAACGGGCCGCTGTTTTCGTACCTCTCTCTCTCTCTCTCTCTCTCTCTCCCACTCGCACGCCCACACCTGCTCAACCGGGAATTCTGACGTGCTTCGATTCTGAGCGGCAAACCGCGCGCCTTTCTTCCGGAGGATATTTCTCCGCAGAAAAAAAAAAACAACCAACCAAACAAACAAACAAATGAAATGCCTGTGCATTTCCTGCTGTCAAACCTTTTAATGTCTCTTTCTGTCGACAGAGGAAGCAGGCGACCAGCGTGGACCGCATCACGCTCTACGGCCTGATGGTGAAGCCCATCCAGCGCTTCCCTCAGTTCATTCTTCTTCTCCAGGTAGGTCACGTGTTCCTGTCAATGCCTTTTGATACATTTTTTTATTCCTTCGGCTTGTTTGTAAAACATGAAGCCGGACGTGCTGGATCACCTCCTGCCTCTTCCTGGCGTTTAGCCAGGGCTTCACTTTTTGGAGGATAATTAGCCAAGAGAAGGAGCAGGAAGCCCAGCCAAGTGTCAAAATGTATCACCACTCGTGCCTCCACAGCACTTTGTAGTTTTCCCATTAAATGGATAGTTCGAGTTTCATCCGTTGTCTATCTACTCTGCGAATCCTGGTGACCATTCTGGGGTTCCACAGAGCGAGAGGTCAATTTAAACCAATGGAAACTGATGGTAAACCCCTGAAACACCTCCAGCCAATGAAACCGAAACGTGTTCCCATAATGCATGTGAGGAAAAAAAACATTCACAGTGGCCTCCTGCGAGGTTTGCAGCCTGCTGGAATTTGCCACATGCAAACACAAAAACACACACACACACACACACACACATACACACACAAAACAAATAATTACAGCTGCTGTCAAGGGGGCGACAGTCATTATTTCATCAAAACATGCCATTAACGCTGCAGTTCCGAGTCTTTTCTTCTGGACTGTCGTGACGTTCGGGCTCTTTTTTTTTTTGACTGCATAGTTTTGTTTGTTACCTTCTACTTTTTCTATTTGAGGGCATTACTGCCATAACATTCCAAATGTTTGTTGTACTAATGTTTTTATTTGGGGAAAAAAAATCTCAAAATCAGTAGCCTTGTACTTAATTTTTTTTTTCTTGAGGACAGAAGGAACAAAAAAATATTTTTAATGTTTTTATCGCGCAGTGGTGACCGGCTCAGGTTCTTCCTTAGAGAATCAATCAGTCATTGAATTAGCCGCTTTATATGGGAGAAAAATGCCCCCAAAGCCTCGGCCGACTTTTTTTTTGGTTTGTGGTGCCAGTGGGTGAGTTTGGAGTGAACTGTCCCTTTAAACCACCGTAGAGGTTCGGTCTTTACCTTGTTCGACACACACACACTAACCCTTACACACACGCACACACAACCTCCTCTTAAGTAGGTGCTACAGAGATTTAAAGACGGTTGTAGTATTTTGTTCATGTGGTGCGAAAAATGCAAATGCACTTCCTTGAATAATTCCAGGAAGCGGGCGTCCCGACGGTGCGGAGGCTCTCTCTTCTCTCAAGTGCGATGCACTCATCCCTTAATTTGCCTCTTCTCACTCGCTCCGCCTTCCTCTGTGTGCAATAAACCCCCCTCCTGAACAGAACGGTGCGTCTCCCTCGCCGGCACTGCGATGTCGGTGTGCAAAAACCGGCGCTCACCTGAGGAGAAATATCCCGTAGCAGCGGTCCAACACAGCGGCAGGAAGCTTAGAAAGCTGCGAAGCCGCAAGGCCAGAAGATTTGTCTTCTTCCGGTGCGGGTGGGGAGGTTGGTGTGCGCGGATGACATGTTAAAAAAAGCAAACAAAATAAAACTGAAAATCTCTGAGGAAATATGGGCGAGGTTTGCTGATGGCACTGTTTGCGCCCTCTGTTTCACTAAACTCTGCCCCTCGCCCGCTCCTGCCGCCATTATCGTTAATGACGGATATGAAGTCTGCGCCCCTCTATCCCGTTTATAGAGGAACGTGCCAGAACTAAAGATTGGACCGTTTGCCAGAGTTGAAAGAATTAACCGGCCTCATCATCCTTCCATGTCTCTTCCACTCGCCGTTCTGAGCAAAGATTTAGATTTGGAGCTCAAACAAGATGGATCCACAGCAGCTCATTTCATTCCTCGCGTGGCATCGATTATCCCAGAACTGGAAAAGTACAGGCTATGCAGGGAAATCAGGCTTTTTTCCTCTGGCCCAAACTCATTTCTCTGCCCCCCCCCCCTCTCCACACACACACACACACACACACACACACACACACACACACACACACACACACACACACACACACACACAGACACACACACCCCAAAAAGTGCATAATTCAAATCATGAATTCCGGTTAGTTGAGGCCAGCGTCTTGCTCTTCGCAAATCCCAAATGCTAAAGACGATTTAGGATGTTTGAGCGGACGTGTCGGCACTTTCTCAAAGTACGTAAAAACACTAGTTTCAAAGTTAAAAAAGTCATTTAACTAATCATTGAGCCTTCCGTCATCATTAAGATATATATATATATATATATATATATATATATATATATATATATATGATAACATCCTGAGCACCTTAAGAACTTCTACAAAACACATCCTGTTAGCTTTCAGAGATCTGGAGGTTTGCCAGACTGGGGCAATTTATCCTTGAAACTGAAAGAGAGCGAGAGTGTTTACATTCGCAAACCGGAAAATGAGATACTTGACAAACAATTAGTCACAAGTGGAATCCTCATGTGTCCCACTTGTCAGTGAGTCAGACAATGAAACCACCATACAACACAGAACTGTAGGAGATAAAACTGATTATTTTCCCATGACAATATACAAACTTGGTTAATGATGATTTTTGATATATAATATAATATCTATATACAGTATGTGCATATATATATATATATATATATATATATATATATATATATATATATATATATATATATATATATATATATATATATATATATATATATATATATATATATATTTATGCGTGTATATATATGTATATATGTATGTATGTATATATGTATGTATATATATATATTTATGCGTGTATATATATGTATGTATATATGTATGTATATATATATATTTATGCGTGTATATATATGTATGTATATATGTATGTATGTATGTATATATATATATATATATATATATATATATATATTTATGCGTGTATATATATGTATATATGCGTGTATATATATGTATATATGTACTGTATATGTAAATATATGTATATATAATATATGTGTATGTGTGTGTATATATATATATATACACACACACACATACACATATATTATATATACATATATTTACACGCATAAATATATATATATATATATATACACACACATATATATGTATATATGTGTGTGTGTGTATATATGTATATGTATATATATATGTGTGTGCGTGCGCATGCCTGTATTTGTTAACCAAATTGCAAGTAATCTTTTTGTGACTTAAACCACACGGCTAAACTATTGCAAGAGTCTCTGTTTGTTTGGGGTTTTTTTTGTTTTTTTTGTCACAGTGGAGAACTGTATACAGAGAAAAGTGTTTTCTCCTTTGCACCGGGGAACCTCACTCTCCCTGTGACCTCTGGACAGGACATGCTGAAGAACACGCCGAGGGGCCACGTGGACCGTCTGCCCCTGCAGCTCGCCCTCACCGAGCTGGAGACGCTCGCCGAGAAGCTGAACGAGCAGAAACGAGTCGCCGACCAGATTGCCGAGACTCAGCAGCTGGCCCGCAGCGTTAGCGATCGCCTGCTCAGTAAGGTGACTGGGCACACACGCCTCACACACACACTCACACAGACACAGACACATACGCGCACACGGCCCAATCGGATCTTCTCTGGACTCGTTGACTCCATAGCTTTGTTATCGCCCTCGGCCATACAGCTGTAAATAAAGCCAAGTCGCAGCACTGCATCATTTCCCCACCACATGTTAATCTCGACATTCATTTTTTTTAAATACATATGTCTATATATATATACACACACACACACACACACACACACACACACATATATATATAGTTAATATGTGAGAAATTATCTCCCTGAAATGATGCACATTATCGTCCCCGAACAGCACGGGATGATGCGGTGGTGGCGGCGGCGTCGCCTCTCCATTACCGCAGCGAAATTCTCGTCCCGCCGCTGCAAATCTGGACGAGCGCTGTCCGCGCGTATGAAGAATTAGGGGCTAAATGAGACATTTAATTGGACGGCTGTAAGCGAGCTCTATCTCTTTCGCCCCGTCGCGCCGCCTCCCTCTCCCCCTCCACTTTACCTCCCGTCTGCTCCCCTTCCGTGCCCTCCTTGGCTGCCCCCCCTCCACTCACGCACTCTCTCCTCTCCACTGCGACTTCCTCTGCCTTTATTTTTCATCTCGTCCCCCCCCCCAACCCCCTCCCCCTCCTCCTCGCCGCTCTTTATTCCCCTCCGTATCGGCTCCCGTGCTTTCCAGGACTGCCAGATGAGCTGATTCGGCCGGTGTCCTCGGCTCGGCACATCCCATTCTGCCGCGGTGACGCTGCAGAATTCCAATAGGAAGCGGCCACTCGGCTCTCGGGCCCCCGTAACCGTCCGATGAAATATTCATTCTTTGTCTCAGAGAATCTAAGTCGGAACCGAGTGGGACAGATAACGCCACCAGTCAGAATTGATTTTTGACCGCAGTCTCTCGCGCGGCCGTGGCGCCGAGACCTTAGGGTGGTGCTGTGATAGCGGCCTGCCTCTGGAGGGAGCTGTATATTTTTCGTGGCCATTAAATAAGACATCCCTCTCACGCCCCCCCCCCCCCCCGCCCTGGATTAATGGGTCGTTTTTGTGTGCCGCGTGAGCCGAAGCTGAAGCAACTGCCGCTGATTGCCTGGAGACCCAACCAACCCCCCCAGCCCCCCAGACCCCCAACCACCCAGCATGCAGCAGAATAGCTTATCACATGAACACACATGAACTCATTCAGGGTTCTGTTAGAGCAAATTCACTCAGCGCACAGGAAGCCGCACTAATTCACAAACACGCTGGGATTTTAGAATTTTGAGGGAATTTTATGGATTTATTCATGAATTTTAATTTATTCGTGCTACATTGATGTTACCTTACCAAAGCAGGACAGCTAAGTAGAACCATGCCATGGTCATTTAAACAACAACAACAACATTAAGTAGTACAATGTGTAATGTAACTTAAGTCAATGACAAACTTAACTTTTCATCTGACCTTTTCCCCAGGTGTCAACTCGGTCTCATAATGTCACAATATGAAAGTTGGAATGTGGAAAGGTCACAGTGCGTTTTAGGCGCATTCAGAAATTTCATTCCGAAGCCAAAACACTCCAAACTTTTATTGAGTAGTGAACTTG
>NW_027466067.1:7180000-7185000 GCF_046127955.1 Nelusetta ayraudi | reverse complement strand
GCAAATAAGTACATGTCCGCCGGCTAGCATGGACGGAGCACGCTTGGATCGCCGAATTCCGGGTAGGGATCCCCCCCTCCCCCCTCTCTCTCTTTCTCTCTCTCTCTCTCTTTCCCTCTCTTCCTCTCTCTCTCTCCGGCTGCCTGGGCTACGTGCCTGGCGGGTCGGCGTGGAAAGCCGTGTCTGAGCGTGAAAAGCGTGTCCCGCCTCACCAACGGGATTACGCTTGGATTACAACTCAGCACATTCACCTCTGGGGCTCGTAGCCAGCAGCCGGCCCGCGAGGACGGCACCGCCGCACCTGTGCAGAGGTTCGAGAAACCCCCGCCTCCCCCTCTCCAGCCGAGGGGCCGGGAAGACATTGTTCTCCCCCTGCCTCCCTCTGCATATTGGCGCCTCTCACCTATTGATTTCCATACACAGGCGGCAGCTGTCAACAGCCGCCAGTGACAAAGATCCCATTAAACCCTCGGCGGCGGCGACACTGGGGCCTTTAAATAAACAAGGGCTGGTCCAGCCTTCCTCTTCCCATCTTCTTCTTCTTCTTCTTCTTCTTCTTCTTCTTCTTCTTCTTCTTCTTCTTCTTCTTCCTCTCTGCTCCCTTTTTGTTTACGGACAAAACGCCCCAGAGGACGTGTCTCACTGAGCCCGCCTCCTGCTTCCCTTTTCCCTCTTTTTTTTCTCCTCCTCAACGTTGGCAGTGACAAGGCAGCACATCCCCCCAGTGTGAAGTCTACCTGCACAATTTAATTATGCAGTTCTCACCGAGCTCGCCGCTGGGAACGCGAAGGGGCCACGGAGGTGTAGTCGGGTGGGGGGGGGGGAATAGTGGGGGGGGTGGGGGGTGGGTTGCAGGACGGCAGGCGGGAGGAGACACGGCCATCGATCGGCGGCAGCGGGGGAGGGAGACGGCGGAGGCAGTGCCTCCAATCGATGTTGAATTCCGCGTCTAATGAGACACCTGCGTTTCTCTTTCTTTTCTGTTCTTTCCTTTTTTTCCTCCGCCAGCAAAGGGCAGTGGCACACCCAGTAACGCTTTTTCCGTCTGATTGTTTTAACTCATAAATTTGCCGTCTGTTTGTAGTTTGGCAAACAGTGAGGATCGATCCATCTGCACATTGAACCTTTTCTTTTTTTTTTATTATTATTATTAGTGTGACTAGAGATCCAGCAAAAGCAACTTTTCTTTTAATTTATTACTCATGCGGCTCCTTCGGTCCTCTGAGTCACTGCATGTCGTCACTGTGGAGAACGCTTGAACTTTCACACATATTCAATGTCTAAATCCGAGCACGAGGTTCATATGCCATCCAGAGTTTGGGGCTGCACCCCTTCTCAGTGAATCTAATGAGTTATTCTAAGTTATTTCTAATAACTTATTAATGAATTTACCTCATTAGTTCTTAAATACCTGAACAGCTCTTGACGACTAAATTCCATTCCATCACAACATGGTGTAACTGCAGGATGTGGCTCTGCGACAAGTGCAATAATGTTCCCCTAAAGTTAGAATCACTTAGGAAACGTATCTCTGCGTCCAGTGTGGGCAAATAATAATAAAGTCAGGAGAGTAATGGAAGAAATTTACAGACTGTGACTACAGACCGTAATATTGGTATAAGCATTTCATTTTCTTATTTATGCCATTTAGATGAACTCAATATGAAACGGTGGCTGAGCAGCGTTAAACATCGGCCGGTTTAATGTCGCTAATTCAGCGGCAGTGGTGCGTGCGCTGCCACTCGGGGGCGATAGAGAAATATTAAACATCGCTTTCCTTGCAAGGCGCCGCTTCTCACGCCACTAAATTGACACGATGGAGGATTCGATTATATCATGCAAATCACTTTGATGCTTAAACTGATCGCGGCCTGCGATCTCAATGTCTGCCTGCTACCATATGAGTTATTTTCTGATTTGCATCGTCATTTATGAATGTAATTTAACAGCCAGACGAGCAAAAACAGGTGAATAAAATACCACTATCTCAATTTTTCCTTCCCTCTGTATTTCGGATGTGTTTTCTCCTCCGCGACACCAGGAGGCGACCTCACCAGCCTCTCTGTTTTGTTCCGCGCCTCCCTCCCAGGTAAAGCCGTCCTGGGGCCTCCGCGACTGTACCAGGAGCTGCACGAACTGCAACATGACCTCTCGGTGGTGGAGGAAGTCACCCTCCTGGTGGGCACGCTGCAGGGCCTGTACCAGGTACGCAAGCCGCTCTGCTCCGCTCTGCTCCGCACTTCCTGCCGCGGCCGAACAGCCTCCCAGGGAAAGTCGCTATCACCCCGCATACATAATGAGGGGGGCGAGGGGTGTTCTCGGTCAAGCCGTGACTGCATGCAGAGGCGTTGACGTCACAATTTGTTCAGATTCTTTACGAGAAATCATCTTTTTAACTTGTATTTCCTCCCATCCCCCAAAAAACTTATTTTTGCTATAATTTTTTTCTTTTTTTTGTTACTGACTGGAATATTAAATATGTGTATGTATAATATATGAGAGTTTTTTTTCCCGCGTAAACCGTGTCTCACCCTCAAAAATAGCTGTGAGTTGAAAATATCCGCAGAGGAGACAAAGTGCATGTAAGCTCGACGCCCGTCAAGGCCGCGGCGCCGGACCCTGAAAGGAGATCTCGGGCCGCGTGTTGATTTTCTTTGATGCAGTAAAATAAAAAAACAGAACAAAAAACACCCACGCGTTATTTCCAACCTGAACTGGGCGACCTCCCGGCAGAAGATCCTCCTCGCAGCAACCAGTGAATCGGAGGCTCCCGTCTTCCTCCATTAGCTTTTCATCTGTATTGAAACGCGCTTCAAACCTCAGCCAGAGCCGTAACTGGACAAATTTAACAATAAAAAAAAAAAAAAATGAATAAATGCTGTTTGGCTTCGTCGAATTGGCATCCACATAAACCGCCTGTCCACCGTCTTCATTGTTATTCACTTTAACCAGCTGTGATGTTTTGCTGCCGATCCCAGAGCTTGAGTTAAACCTGAGCTTGAACTTTATTGAACCCTGAGGGAAATCGGACTCGCAGCTGGGGAAAAGCTGTAAAACGATGAAAGATACAATCACAAGAAGCACTGAGGTACACAGATGTGATAACACATTCAAAGGCTCATCGGCGATCAAGGGGGAAAAAAAAAAATCAATGGCTTCATATGGATCCTACGGTAATGTTTAGTTGGGCAATGGCTTTAGCAATAAAGCCATTTTTTTTTTAAATCTTGATTTTTTAAATTTATTTGGAAGCTGGTGATACTGGTGTAAGCAGAAATTGTATTTTGGGTGGGCCAGTACAGAAATGGAAGGGTCATCTTTTCAACAGAAAAGTACAGTATAGTAGAATATATTAAAGAAGAAGCAGCCAAACTGAAGAAAAGCAACATTGTGCCTACACTGTCTTCACGCTGCCTGTGAAACACGCTCCATCAACCGAGCTTGGCTCAGGCTGAGCACAACAGTACGAAGAAACTCTGTAATATTAAAACAATTTCAAAATTCCCTTCCGACAGTTCCTACAATATTGGTAATGGTGCGTTAAACTAAGATCATAAGCAGGCAAATGCACATGTTGTCATTTTTAGTGATAACCTTAAAAACATTAAGAAAATTCTGGTATATAGCTAAAAATGTTAACCTTAGCGTCTGAACAGGACGTAACAGGAAGTGGCCCTGCCAGATGTCAGGGCTGTGTTTTGAGTTTGACTTCGCTTCAAGCCGTGGGCGGAGCTACTAGACGAGTGTGAAACCCGTGTTACAGAATGATGCATGTCGCTCTGATGGCACTCATGTATATGTACGATTGGTTGGGAAGTCTGGTGCTTTTTTTTAACTTGAGCGCTCAGTGTCGCACGAGCAGGATTAGAATGTCAAAGTGTCCATGTCTCAGCCTTCAAGTCACTAATTCAATTAAATTTAAATCCTGCGCAAATTAGATCTGCCAGCATGTGATTATTCTGCTTCTTTACATGTTAAAAATGCCATAAGCACTGTAAAATAACTGCAGGTTGTTTAAATGATTTTACAGGCCCAAAAGATGTTTTTGCAGTTATTTGACTCCATCCAGTTCACAGTCGCCTGCCGCCATGATGGCTGTGGTGGGCCGCTGATGGCGCCTCCACCTTGCTGCTCTTAATGAGCACAGTGTCTCTGGAGGAGGAGGAGGGGGATGGGGTTGAATTTTGGCCCAGCCACTTAATGGGCGATTCTGCATCCACTGGAAGTATCGCTCTCTGAACAAATATATGAAGAAAAAAAACCCGCTGCACACCTCATTGACTTCAGAAAATGGATTCGATTCTATTTGACTTGAGGGACTCGGCCCTAAGACGAAATAAATGCTGATGTTGCCGTGTAAATTCAGCGTTTTAGGTCTCGGAGTGGATTAAAAAAAAAGAAAGAAAGTAAGGCTTCAAAGTGTTGCTATAAAAAGCTACAATGTAGAATTTCCTCCAGCGGTCAGTGTACAGTAGACACACAAGGTTTCACATGTCTGTTTCCTTCTTTCTTTCTTTCTGTCTTTTTTTCCTCCATCAAAGAACTTGAACACCACTGTGGCCCAGGACTGGTGTCTGGCTCTGCAGAGGCTCATTCGCATCAAAGAAGAACAAATCCAGTGCGCTAACAAATGTCGCCTCCGCCTGCAGGTGCCCGGAAGGCCAGACAAGTGAGTGCTATCTATCATACAAATGGGGCAACGGCCAAATCGCGCCGCGCGTCTTTCAGAGCAGAAACACGCTCGATGGAAATCTTAACAACCACGGCGCCGGGGGTTCCCCATCAGTTGTTGGCAGAAGCATTTTTTTTTTCCTTGTCAGATAATTACTTTAACTACTGGACACCTTGGCTTTTTGCAAGCGAAAGGGTAAGACATTTTATCCGGGTAATAATCTGTCATGATAAAAAGGATGCTTTAGCACGAATTGGATGGGCACTTTTTACTTTGTCCTGTTCTGTACATGATCATTGTTGTACTTCGCAAGCGGTGATGCTTTGAT
>NW_027466067.1:7165000-7177500 GCF_046127955.1 Nelusetta ayraudi | reverse complement strand
AGCGACTCTCGGGGGCCACAGCGGGGACCCCCTGTACCAAGCCGGCCCCCCCTCCCGCCCCGCCCCCTCCTCCACTCACTGGCCGCGAGCGACTCTCCGCAGTGGAGCGCCACATCACAGCCTCGGCACTGCAAACAGAGCGAGTACGTGGAGAGAATCCTGACTGGCGCCTCAAAGGCGAGCGGGCCCGCGTGTGACAGCAGTTCATTAACATCCTTTTTCACTGCGTCTGCTCGGAGCGACGGCGTTCGGGGACATCCTGGCAGGAGATGGATTCACAGTTCATATTTTTAACCCGGGCGTGCGTTTTTGCGGCCGCGTCCTTTCGTTCCCCCGCTGGCATCCATGCCAAAGAAAGAACGAAAAAAAAAAAAAAAAAAAAAATCACAAGCCCGAAGCCTCTTTTACCTGCAGGGCAAAAGGCAAACATTAGATTCCACATCATGACTAATGCATGTTCCATCTCCACTTCATTCTGGCTGAGAGACTTGTCCAAGCAGCCCCACCCCACCCCATCCGAAACGGATCGCAGCGCCACGAGAACCAGCGGCGTTAACGGTAACATTTCAGATGCAGAATGTAAATTTGCATGGTGAGGGGGGAAAAAAATGGGGCTGTTTGATTTGTCTGTTGTTTTTTTTCCTTAGATAAAACAGAAACAGAAGTAGCGAGACTGTATGGCTTGGTAAAAATAAAACAAATTGACTTCTTTTTTCCCCGGGAAGAAGAACTGCCTGTGGCTCCGCTTTTGTCTGCGACTGGTAGCGTCAGGGTTGTGAGATGACACTGCCGTTGAGCAGCTGCTCCGCATTTGAAAGAGTACACTTCACACCGCTTTTGGTTTTTCATGCAGTGGGTCTCGTCAACAGGGCCATTTTGCTCCTCCGATATCCCGGGAAGTTAAAATCCTGCCCATAAATTTCCATTTTCCCAGTAAGATTACTTCTGAAGTCGTGACATCCATTTTCCCTGCCGCACGGCCGTATGATTAAACTTTATCACCTACGCATCCACCGCAGCTTGTGCTCCACCGTTATTCTTTTTAGCCTTATTTTTTTTTATCAAGGCTGCTCTGCGTGGGGCAAAAAAAAATGTCTATTTGAGTCACACATCCCAGCCTACCACTCTTTGCAGGTTTTGCTCAACGGCAGGGCGACAGCAGCACTGATGGATGTGATGGATCCATCACTGCTTACTTGCAAACCATTTGTTGCTGAAAATGGTATTGACCAATGAGAAGAGAACCTGATTCCTTGTGGTCACAGACGTCTGCCCATCCATCCATCCATCTGAAAAAAAAAAACAACCACATGATATCTTTGTTTCAACAGACCTGGGCAGCATAACACATAGTTCCACCAATAAAAACAATGGATGCATAAACAATAGAAACAGTTACTGACTGACCCAGAGAGCCCGAAAGCAGCTTAAAATGCTTTAAACCTGGATTTAAACTGATTCTGCGGAACATTCTTCTACACATTTTCGCCAAAGCAAACTGCAACCCTCTAATGAACACAAAGCCATTAAATAAATGATAATGAAGTGACCTGACACCAACGGTGGGGTTATTAAAGACGCTTCCTGCTTCTTAATTTGGCGCTGGAGCCGTGCGGGAGAACTCCTCGTTCCTCCTCCCCTCCCATCCTTGTCGTGCCCCTTCAAGGGAACCGCAGCCCCTTCCACTCTTTGGGAGCCACTGCATTAATAATAGATGAGGATCTCTGCAGACGCTCGCGTTGAAAGAAGTTCGGTTCCCATCAGTCAGCCACGGGTTTTCTTTTTTCACGAGAGTGCGTGCTCAGGTAAACACTTTATTAAGGGACTAATCCAGACAGAAATGTTTCCTTGGGGTGAGATCGTGACTCACGTTAGGTGGCAATACGTAGATATCTGAAATCCCTGCATGACTGTTTTTATTATTCTAATTGTTTAGAAGGTTAGTTTTTTTTTTGTCTTCATTAAATGTTTTCAGGGTGATCTTATAACAGTGGGCCTCTCACCATTCCTGTAAATTAGAGGACAGCAAATCACCATGTTAAAATTGATAATAAACCAATAGTTTGTTCGAACAAAGAACACCCAAGAACAAAATCCAGGCCAATCATCAAGTCAGAAATACTTTATACATATTAAATACATACACGTATTAATTCATATTAAAAAAAGATACCGTACATGGATCAACAAAGGTCTGACTTGAGATGCTGCCACCACGCAGCTCTGCCCCCTGGACCAATCACAGACGTCACAAGGGGGATGGAGAAGGAAAAAAAAAAAGGGGGCTTCTTCTTCGGCGTAATTCGGCGCCTCCTGCTGGTGGCCCCAGCCGGTGTTTCCTCAGCGCTGCCACAGCTCACTGCGGGCGCGATGCGTCTCGGCTCGCCTCCTTCCCCTTCTCTCCCTCCTCCCCCAAGCCGTTCTCCTCTCCTCTCCGGCAGCTGGAGGTGAACTGGGAGGGTGGGGGGGTGGTGGTACGGGGGTGACAGGCTGCCACTCAGCGCTCACTCTCTACATCTGTCCCGTCCTTGTGCATTAGCGTCACACGTGTTGCGACCCGGTCGCATAAATCAGGTCGTTGGCGCTCGGCTCCCTCGTCCCCTCTCTGCCCTCTGCCTCTTTGGCTTACCCCTCCACCTCACCCCACCTCCCTCTTTTTTTTTTTTTTTTTTCCCCGACTCCGCCTGCCTCTCGACTCCCGGCCCCAGGTCTGTTTCTCTATTCTGGCAGTGCGCTCGCACCTGCACTGCGGCTGTCAATCAGTGGGAGGGAGGAATTGGAAGGCGGCCTCGGCTTTTTTAGCTCGTTTTAGGCGGCATGGGCGCTGGAAGTATAGCGCCGCTCGGATCGCGCTCGGAGAGCGAGCTGCATTCACGTCACACCTCCCCTAACCTTCTGCCTGTGGGCAAATTGCCTCCGCTATATTTAAGTAGCGGATGGCATAAATTACACATCCTGGCGAGAGAGCTCCCGCTTCTCCGATGCCGGATGAAAAGTTTGACATCTCTTCGCCGTCAGTTATTTATCTTTCAGACGGCCTGAAACTCAACGTTTCGAAATAAAAATTCATTTGTGACAGCCAGTGGCTGGGGCGCGCGCTCGTTTTCCACTCTGTTACTTTTTGACGATGTCTGAAATGCGCAGTGCTGCCGGCGAACACCCGTTTTTGCCAAATTCTTTCGGTCTGTCTGTCTTTCTGTCTTTCATCGCGTCGCTTTGGCCAGCCGAGCGGCTGCACAGATGACTGACTGAAGCGGGGCCATTACTGCGGAAGGCAGCTTAAACGCCCCGACCTTGGCCGTGGCCAGACGCTCTCTGCTCTTAGTTCCAGTGAAGCTCGATCAATCCGGACGACAGAGTTTCCCCGTCCGTCAGTAGTGGAGAGATGCCAGCTGAGCACTCGCTGCCTCAGAGAGAGAGACGGACGTCACACCGGGGTTTGGCTGACCAACGGGTTTCAGGGGTTTAAAGTTAGTATCCTTTTACCTCTAGACGAGATCAATGTCCATCACTTAAGGAGCTATTTGAAGTGTGTTTTGAATATCTAATCGATGATACAGTTGTCTTGTTTTTGCGTTGGAGGCGCTGAATGTCTTGGAGGAACACACATACAAAATCTGATTTTATACAATATGCTTATGATAATCATTATGCCAAGATTACAAACACCTTAACATTTTGAAAAACCTTTCAGACTTTGAGCTGATGCAGACAACATCATGACCTCCCAGTCAGTAGATATCACCCTTATACTTGCCTCACTGTTGTGTCTTCCTCTTTGCCACGTTGACACAAGTTCAGCAGTAATTGGCTGACATTGCCAACACAAGAAGTATAGCAATTATTTGCAATGTGAATTCAGAATGCACTGCTGCTGCACTTCTCGGTAAACATTTTCAGCAAATTCAGATTTCTTGACTGCGTGTAAGTGTTTTCGCCCAGACCAAAGTGGATTTGCTGAGTCAATACTTGACCTCTTCCATCTCCTTTGCTGGTCCAAAAGTGTTCCAGATGGTTGGATGGTGATGCTTTGGGTAACCTGTGGCGTCAATGCAGTGAATGTTAACATCTCAGGGAATATTCTTTAGTTCATCAGCCAGCTCATGCAAGTGTAAATTTATGAACATTTTGCCACATACCGTATTGCGGCATGGGGAAATGCAAATTGTGGAATGAAATATGAATGTGTTGTAATACCTAAAGCCACTCCTAGTGTAGACAGGCCATCATTTTAACTATGTTTATCTTTAAATTATGCAACCTTAATGAAAACAAATGCATGGATTCGTCAGTGCCACGTGCGAGACACAACATCTGTCTCCCAGGAACTTTTTTGCAAATGAATGAATACATGTAACACCTGAAGTCTTTCATTAATTTTTCTTAAGACAGTGCCAGCGAGTTTCTCTTTTCACCCCTGAAAAGATACCAAGATAGTGTGTGGGGGGGGATTAAAGGAATGTTCCACCAAAAACCTACGTTTTCAATATCAAATAGTAACCCCACCGCAGGCTTGAAAGGTTCCTCTGCAAAGTTTGCAGAGGAACTGCCGGCCTGCATTCATGCCTCTCACATTGGTTTTTGAACGCTGACCCAGTTTCAAGGTGAACAATGGAAACCTTTTCTGTCACACTGCAGCAGCACAATACTCTGTACGAGTTCCCGGCCTGGTCAGAAAGAAATGATGAGGTTTTATGTTTGATAATGCAGTATGATGGATTTCAGAAGTTTGACATCCGTTCAAGATAGAATCGTCCCTTCTGCAAATCTCATACTGAGGGAGCACACAATGCATGTGAGAAGTCAAAAAATTGAATAATTTATACATCTTTGAAAAACAATATTTTCTCTTAAAATGGCATTTTTCCTTCTGTAAATTTGCTGATGTGCTGTCATAGAACCTTGACACGTCTGTTCTCAACAACACTTGCTGATTTCCAAACCCCACGAGTTGTAGGTTTTGAAAAGGCAGCGTACAACTTCTAACTTCAGAATTTGAAAGTAACATCTGTGGGAACTCTGGTCTCTTTCAAGTCTCTGAGAGCATCCAGAACTCTTGCACTCAAGCCCACGGAGGTCCCTTGCACATTTCTTTACCACTGCCAGTGAAAGTCTTATTTAGTGTAACTTCTTCCTTGTACGGCAACCTCTGGTTTACCAAGTTAACGTCAAAGGTTCACTTTACACTTCGTGCAGTGCATGCTGTCTTTCAGCTGCAAGTTTTTCGTGTGTGTGTGTGTGTGTGTGTGCGTGTGTGTGTGTGTGTGTGTGTGAGAGTGTGTGTGAGTGTGTGTGTGTGTGTGTGTGTGTGTGTGTGTGTGTGTGTGTGTGTGTGTGTGTGTGTGTGTGTGTGAACATATATTCCTCTGTGAAGGGAACACTTCTGCAATCAGCCAAATGCTTTGAGAAGTGAGCGCTTGCAATCTCTCCCTGATTATGACTGTTATGAAAAACGCCCCACACGAGCAGGCAACTATATCACATCTCTTAATTCCTCCCCCACCTCTGACAAAGGTGCTTTTTTTTCCCCGGGAACTTTTTAAATTGAACGAATGTGTGTTCAGAATGTACGATTCAGAATCACAATACTGTATTTTAGATTGCTAGAGGAATTTGCCGATGTTCCAGCGCTTCTTTCAAGTCAAGATGGCAAAGAGAATGAGAGGCGTCGAAGACTAAATAGGGAAAACAGAGTAATTGCTGTGGGCAAATGTAGAAAGAATTTTAGAGTTCTAAAGCATGTACAAATTAACAGGGCTATCAAACAGAATGACAACTTCAAAAAATACTGCCATAAAATGTCTTCAAGCCAAAAACTAAACAGTGCCTATGATTCGTACCAATCTCTAACCTGAACTGTACTGACACGTTGCTTGTTTGGCTGTCTCCGCACACACCCCCACCTTTTGCCCACGCCGGACACCCGTGTCAGAGCCTGACGTGGCGGCGACATGTCCCCGCTGATTAAAGTCGCCGCCGGTCATTCCCTCTAACAGCGGAGCCCACGCACCGCCGGCTCAGCGAGAACCTGATATCAGCTCGCAGCAATTCATCGCAAGCAGGCTGCGCGCTTGTGACTGTCAGTTGTCTTTTTTTTTCTTTTCTCTTTTTTGTTCAGTATCCAGGATAAAACTCACAAAGCCTCGTCTCACAGAGGTGCAGCCACCTACATGAAAGCAACAGCTGTTCTGACAGGAGAAAAAACTTTTGATGTATTAAAGTCCCGTGAAATAACCCCCAAAGAAATCTAAGATTTTTTTTTTTGCTGTTTCTTTGCCTTTTTTGCTGCCTGCATTTGAACCCTCACACAAGGATTTGATACAATAAAAAGTTGCCTTTGAAAAATAGGCCCTTTTGTGAAACTAATGAAAAGCTATTTTGGCTGGGAAACTGTACTGTAAACCTTTATTCAACAATAGTTTTCAAACTGAGTGCAGCCAGTCGCTCAGTTTAGTATTTACATATACTTATTGTTCCAATCAGAATCCATTAGCTTTTAGTGTACTATTTTTAAAATTGCTTGCTCTAGCTTGGTCAGAGTGCATATTGATATATGATGCCTCTGGGACCTCATCCACAATATCTATGTACTTACTCTCTTCTTCCGTTCAGCCCTGCCTCCCTTTAATAAAGCGATAAATAAATAACAAATTGCCAGATTTAAGCTCCTCATTGCCTCAGCAGAAGGAGCATCGGCGTACCTTTCATTCTCAAAGTGCATTATGTGTCCTCAAAGTGCATTATGTGAATTACGTTTGTACATGTTTATACAGCATTTTCAAGTCATTTTTAACCAAACGTAGGATTTGGTTCGGAACAGCGTGGGTGTCAAAAACCGTCAACCCTTAACGCAGCAAGAGCGTCAGTTCGCTAGAATAGAAGAGTGTAACGCGTTGGCTGTGTTTTGACGACTAATAAGTGCAGTCGCTAAATAGAACATTTTTGCCTTGTCAGATGTTCAGGAAAACAAATCTTTCCAACTGATTATGCCATGAAATCTACTGCAGAAAGTCACAGTGCAGTGCTCACTGTGTTGCTCAGTTTCTTGTTCACTTGCTGCCTTCAGTCAGTCGAGGCGTTTCGCGGCATGGCCACTTTCACTTGTGCGGCCATCACGCTTCATCACAGAGCAAGTATTCACCAGGCGTGTTTGTGTGCTCCCATCCCCAGGTCGGGGCGTCCTGTCAGCTTCATGGTGGTCCTCAACACTCCCAACCCCCTCAGCAAGATCTCCTGGGTCAACCGCCTGCACTTGGCCAAGATCGCTCTCCGTGAGTACAACCAGCGCTCATCCGCAGACACGGCGCCGAAAAGGGATTACGACGTGTGATACGGTGATGCAATGCGCCGAAATGTGAAAACAGTGACGCAGTCGTTTGGTGGGGGACCTCAAGCACACGGCTCACTGCACTTACCGACGAGTGCTTAGCGGCGCCGCCAACTTGACTCATCAAGAAATCTACGTCGAGGAAGCGGTTTTAAAAACTGAAACGTGATGCTTATTCACAGCCTGTCTGCCAAGGTGAGAGTGTTGGAGGCAGGACCCAAGAGCAGACAAACTCTGAGTGTAGGAAGCCGAGAACTATTTATTTAATCAAAAACAGAAACTCAACGAAAGGTGTCCTCAAGGGGTCAAAAAGAAACTAAACTGAGACCGACTCGCAGACGGACCTGGACCCCAACTTGAACGTGACGTAGATACACCATTCATAAGACAGATGAAGGCAACCAAGATGAGACAAGGACTATTTATTCAAGAGGACAGGGAAGCACAATCAAAGGCAGGACTGTCAACAGGAAACAGGAAGTAAATTACAAAGAATACAGGACACAACAGGAAATGCAGAGGCAATGAGACATTTCCGCCTCTTTGTATTGCACATTCTTGCCGTGTCTTCAAAAAAAGCAAAGCAAAACTCCTCATTTCAGTCTTTTCTGAAGTCAAAACCGTCACTCTTCTTTAAAAACTGGGCCGAGTGTGCTGTCTGGCTGTAGAGTGGTCAGTGTTCATAAAGGTAAAGACGGTCTTTTTTTTCTCTCTCTCCCTCTCTTTGTCTTTGCAATCATCAACCTGCTGTACTTTCTGACCGTACCTCTGCTTCATCAATGCAAGCGGACGCCAATCTGCCCCTTTTGGCCACGATGGCATGATGGCATGATAACCAATCAGGTTCTCACCTGACAACCAGCATTCTCACACACACACACACACATACACACACACACTAAGGGGTAGATCCTCAAAGAAGGGCGTGCAGTGCTAAATTGCGGCCGCAATTTGCGCCACAGATGCGGGTATCAACACAGGTTTTTGCGCTAATGACATGCAGGCGCAAACACGCCCACGAATGCGGCACCTGAAACAGGTGCGAATGTTGCGGTCTGGCAACCTGAGAGCAGTTTGCGCCAAAGGTTGTTGGTGAGTGCGTGTGTTTGACAGCGAAACTCTGCTAGGATAAACGCGCTCCTGTGCACGCCTGGCGTTACGATGCCTCCTCCGTCTACCAAGACTGCTGCCACAATGGAAAGAAAGTCAAGACGCAAGACGCGTTAGTCACCAACACCTGAGTACCATTTGTATTTTTCATAGCCTATCTAAAATATTGGCATATATACTGTGGTCTATGCCGATCTATATATAAGATTTGGGGAGACATATATATATTTTAGGCTTTTCAGAGAGGAAAGTTTCACTCAGAAGCCAGAAACACTTTGACAGACAGAAGCTGCGCCTGGTTTTGGCTTGCGGTGTTTGCGTCTGTCAAACTCCGCGCGGACACGAGCGCAAACTCTTTCTGGATCTGCCGCTGTTTGAATTAGGCATGTTTGCATAGAAGGGGGTGTCATTTTGCGCGTAATGACTCATTTAAATACATTCAAATGAGTCTTGCGCAACCCTGCTGCTACGTTTGCGTCCTCTCTGTGGAAGCGGAATCACCGTTTTTGGCGCTGTTTACACGGATTTTCTGCCGCAAAAGCCGCGCAATCGCTTTGTGGATCTGGCCCTAAGTGCTTTGTCTCCTTTATGGACTCTCTTTGTGTACTCGCTGCTGCGTCCGCATTCCTGTGAGCATCTGCAAAGATGTACCCAAGGCCTTCATTGAACGGCGACTTATTTGAATTTTCCATCGTGGCGGCGCCAGACGTGTTTTGGTAGCGCTTCTAACAGGCCGGCGCATCCGCGAGAAGATCAATGAGGGAAGTGCTGCCCCCAGGTCAGGAGGTGTTTTTTATTGTTATTTTCCTCGCTTGCTCTACCTTGCGAAAAGAACAGAGAAGGACACGATGGATTATTCTCCACCGTGCCGGCGTGAGGTTGAGGACTCGGCTGCATGCGGCTCGCGTAACCTGCCAGACTTATGGGCGAGGGCGCCACAGCCGCAGCCAAGTGCGGCGTCCGCGGCCTCCCCCCTCGTCGCCCGCACCTTTATCAGCGACGCGGCAGGCGTGCCGAGCAGGACGGGTGGCGGGAGTGGAAGCCTGCCGCCCTCGCCCGCCCTCATCTGCCCAGGGGCCGGCGCTAGGACGCAGCGACTTTGAAAAGCTTGAAACGAGTCGGACCGGGAGTCTCCCCTCCAACTCCCGTGTCGCAGAGGCTAGTTCTGCATTCAGTCGGAGAGGAAAACGCGAGATAAACAGCCATTCAGTTCTCTGTTTTTTTTGTTTATTGTCCTATAAGCAGATAGCTAACTCAAAATGAAGTCCAGTAGTACTTTAGTAGTAGAATTTTTCGTAATTGTGTAAAAGTAAAGTTGATGGCTACCAGCAGATTGGACTGCCACCACGAGCAGTTTTGAAGACGTGCTGTATTCAGCACCTGTTGCTTCGTGATTGGAGCGTTTTCCCGTAGTCGGATTCCTGCTTTGGTGGATTCCTTCCCTCCGTCAGAGCCAAGAGGATGTTTACGTCACATCAGTATTAGTGTGGATGGTAAATGAGTTAAATTCAAACTATCCA
This sequence comes from Nelusetta ayraudi, assembly GCF_046127955.1. Lineage (NCBI taxonomy): Eukaryota > Metazoa > Chordata > Actinopteri > Tetraodontiformes > Monacanthidae > Nelusetta > Nelusetta ayraudi. The sequence goes on along the minus strand of NW_027466067.1, from coordinate 7,167,543 downwards.
TCCAACTGTACAAACCCCTGACAGGATGTAAAAGAACTGAATTCAGAATTGAAATATTCCATTTATTCATACTGACTGCCTGTTATTGTGGTACCTGTTCCTACCATGTGACTCGGCAGCCTTTCATCTCAAACCGTTTGCTGCATGTTTAATATCCGTATGCATTCAAATACACCGTCTATTTTTTTTTTCTACCTGCATTCAAATGAAACCGTTCTTAAATGTGTAGGTAAAAACACAATCAAAATATAAAATCCATGGTCACTGTCGTAGGAAAACAAGGTGCGAGCAGGACTCGCGAGCAAGCAGAAGGACGGGTAGAAAAGTGTTTCCTGAGCACCCTAAATAAAAGAATACTCAGCCGCTCTTGTCAGCTCCAATCAGTAACTTGTTTTCTGTATCTGAAGCACGAGACGTTCACTTGCAGTGGTGCCTGCGGAGGATGTGAAGACAGACTTCCCAGCAGCAACACCGCTATTGATTGACTTGCATGTTGTTAACGTGACTGACAGCAACGATGATCATCGCTACACCTCGGTGCCAGCGAGAGCCCTGGTCTGAAGGTTGTACGTTTTACGCCTGCCCGTCCATCATGTGTCCATTTTTCCTCAACGAGCGCACCGGAGGACGTCATCATTACTGCCAGCCAAAGGTTTTCTCAGGAACCTACGTTAGGGCCCATTCAAAAGGTCAGCACGAACTCGGCAAAGACACGCTGTTGCGCTAATTAGGACGAGATTTCACGCGCAAAGCGTCCGCCGGGGCCAAATCGGATCCATTAGTTTAAAAGTCAACCTCGCCTTGACGTCTTGATATTCTCCTTCGAGGTCGCCATCCACAACGGAACTCGGAGAACAAGTATGGCACTCGCGAGTGAAACGTGCAAGGGAACGTTTGGAGCGCAAGCCAATGAGCGCCGGCCTTTTGGCATCCACGGTGAAAGGCCTCAGCGTGCCCCTGGTGTGCCATGCCAGGTCTCTTTGTTAGTTGAAGTCCAGGCCAAGTCCCACTCGTCCCCCTCCGCTCAAAGCGCTCTTTACCTCCGACTAAATTGCTCCAGTCTTCTCCACAGGTCCCCTTTTATACATACTGTAGCAACGTTTGAGTAGACCCCTAATCAGATACATCTTGATAGAACTGGGTAGCCGATAAAGTGGCCAGTGAGTGTACATGCGAGGTTTTTGCTATTCATTCATTCCGCAATTTTGATAATTCCACACTTGGCGGCGAGAACTGGTGCCTTTGAAATAAAGGCCAGTCAAACACGTCTTTTGTGCAGTGTTCCCGTGCAAGGCAGCAGTCCAACGGCTCATTTACTTCCCTCCACCTCCTGCTTAAGTGTCCCTCTTGGACGTCATGTTGACAGCCGCTAAACATTAATATCTGCATTCTTGAAAATAGTTTGTGAAGGTCAGCCGTGTCAAATAGCTGTGAGCTGTTGCGACAGCTGGGCTGGTTTGTCTTCCCTTGTGTCTTTAGTGGCATTGGTGAACTTTGAATGTCCACATGCACACGAGTGTTTGACCCAGTCTGAGAGGATTGGAATGCGGTAAGCTTCTCTTTTCAAACCGCTACCAGATTTTCAGTCGACGTTTCTACATTTTGAATTCTAGATCCTAAAGTTAAGCCTGATTGCTCTTTGATATATTTTATGTATTGCTTTTTTTTTTTTTTTCTTTCTGTGAGATTTCTTCCTTGAACGATTAATGATTTAATAAAGTCTCTGTGACATCCCATATTTGAGAAATATATCAGTGGCGCTTTCGAAAAGGAAAAAGGAAAGAAAGAAATGACGACAAAAATCTTCAAGTAAGTGTGGCGCACGGGCTGCACATTAAACTGCCTCGAAGGCGGTGGCACCGCGGCACGCAGGTAATCATTGAAACTAATGGTCGTTCTGAGGGCGGGTTGATGGATTTCGCCGAATCTCCCGGGGAACCAGATCAGCATCAACCTGGTCATGGCGACAATTACGTGTTAATTGTATTACACCCACACATTGCCTTCCCATTTAACCAAATGTAATTACAATAGGAGGGTTGTTGATTTAATTTCACGGATGGCGTCCTGTCGCCGCCGCTTCCTCCCCGTCGGTGCGGTGCTAATGCTGGCCGCCACCGCCCGCCACCGCCGCCGTCAGGGGAGACCTACAGTTGAATCAGCACTCTGAGCGCGGCGAACCGTGGCCTTGTTTAGTCTGAAATGGGCGTCCCGCTCCGAAAGCGTCCCCGAATGGTAGCCGCTGCAAATAGCTAATGTTCTCATGCATGATTTAGTGAGTGATTAGACATCACAGGATTCATTTTGCGAGAGCCATCCTCGCACCAGTGTTTATCCCGCCAGCCTCCATTTAGAGGCAACTCTCCGCCGCCCCAGTGCGCCCACTTTCCCCAGAACCTCATGTGTGAATATCAGTGGCTTTTCAGAGACGTCCCTGTGTGTGCCGCATTAGACCAGCGCTGCCCATTAACAATGCCTTGTTAATGCTGTAATGTCTTCTCTTAACCCTGGAACTCCTGGAGGATGCCCGGAAAAATATCCCC